>NC_068296.1:3809976-3967476 GCF_025860055.1 Xyrauchen texanus | reverse complement strand
CACACACACACACACACACACACAAACACACCACCAGGTCCTCGAAGTCACCGGCTGTGACTGTATGTCACACACCTGTCCCACTGACTGAGCTCACACACACACACACACACACACACACACACACACACACACACACACACACACACACACACACACACACTCACACACACATACACTCACACACCCTTTGTTTCTTCAACCTTGGGCACTTTTAGCACTGTTGACTTCTAGAAAGTCTTGTTAAAACATTTTTCACACTCAATATACAGTATTTGTTTTATTTGTCTACTAACAATGTCCAATAGTGTATGTACAGTACATGCATCACTGGAGATTTATGTCATTTTTCTCATGAAAATTGCCACCACAGTGTCATTTCCAGCATATCTCAAATTCTGTGTTGTGTTTAATAGAATTGGAATTGAAAAAATAAAAATAGAATTGGAAGTGATATGGCTTCGGAACAACACGAGGGTGAATAAATGATGACAGAATTGTATTTGTGGGTGAACTATCCCTTCAAAACAGTAAACAGGTTTGGGCTCATACTGACTTTAATCAATAAACTCATTATAATCTCAAATTACTGCACTGCCACTGGATCATTTTTCTATGCAAATATATTCTTGTCAATAAAGCACTTTATGTTTGCTTATAGTTTCTGGGTTGTTTATTTCATTGAACCACAATAGAGTCATAAACAAGTACTTTGCTTGGACCACTTGGTGGTGCTCTAGATACTTAAACTCATTAGTGTGTGTGTGTGTGTGTGTGTGTGTGTGTGTGTGTGTGGAGAAAATGAATCAATCCTTAATCAATCGGTGTTAAAGGTGTTGAAAGATGCTTGTCAATCAATTACAATCACACAGAATGCCACAAGTTCAGCTGCTTCTTTTTCATTGACAATTGAGCCATATTATAAGAAATGTATGATAGTTAAGTCATGCAGGTAATTATGAAAGAGGTCCATAATGTACACGATTCTGGGAAGAATTCTATAGGACTTACTGTATATAAATGTAGGCTTCACTGTTTATTCACTAGACTGCATTGGGTTGCTCTAATTGTGGGCAAATGAATTGTCATTTTCTCAGTGCACTGAATAAACAATATCAAATCCACATAAAGGAGCGTGGTTAGGGCGGGTAGTGGTTATCTAATGGTTAAGCGATAACATAAGGCAGCAGATTCAACTCTCTGGAGACAGGTGACTCATGAACCTTAAAGGTGCACAGTGTTACCCGATCATCATTGTGCTCTTAAACGCATAACCTCAGGCTGCTCCAAGTGGACTGCCCAATCATTTTCGATTAAAAGCATCGGCTATTCGGCAAGAGACTATTATCTTCATTTGCAGGTAGGCCTAAACAAATGTCTTTATACTGTATTTGCATTGATTAAACTCTTAGATTTACAGTAAGACTCATGTTATAATGAATTGATTATTAAATGTGTACTTTTTTCTACTTAACTTTTTAAAATGCATACAATAAGTAAGACTAAAAATAGATGCCAATGTATTTTTTATTAAGTTAAAAGAATATAATTGGTTTAATAGAAGTTAAGCTTACTTGTGCTTATACTTTTGAAATGTATTTTAATGTTTACGGATTGACCCCCATTCACTTCCATTGTAAGTGCCGCACTGTAACCCAGATTTTATTTTTTATTTGAAAGAAAATAAGGGACAAGTCTAAATAAATTATTATTTTAGGTAATTTCCATTATGCCACAAATGCTGTCGATTAGGTTTAACCCTTTAAGCTTGGATGGGTCTGCCGGCGAAATAAATAATAATTGTCAAAACTTGAATAACTACAGTCTTGACCAACACATAATAGGTATCGTTTGAAAGGTTAGCAGCTCTACTTTCCGATGCATGTTGGCATTATGACCAAAACTGAAGAAGTGCTTTGACATTTGCAAAATGATCAGAAGTGTTACATTTTGATCATTTGTTTTTAAAAATTGCACCGTGCATATTATTGCAATCAATAAAAATATCAAACTGATCAAATAGCCATGAGTCATATGCTGTTGGAAAGCTCTCAAGGAGTACAATACAACCAGTCATATATTTTACACATGTGAATCACAATGTTGGAGATGGCACCATGTAAATAATACAGATTCAATGATGACTCAAATGGCACAGAATGAAACTCATTCTGTGAAATCTCATGACTAAAATCATGTCTGCATGCTATCAAAACCTTTAGTCCGTGTTGTATTTACATGTGTAATTAGTTCTTATTTACAATTATTATGTTTTATTTGTTTGGAGAGCCTTTTGGACACTTGGAGACATTTTTGGACTATATGATCAATTATTTTCGTAATGCTATACCTTTTGATTGATTTTTTGTATCAACACACACACACACACACACACACACACACACACACACACACACACACACACACACACACACACACACACACACACAAACACACACACACAAACATCCAGATACAGTTGACATGCTTGGGAACAAAACAAAAGCATTTTTTCAGAGCCACCTTATTTACACCCATATATAATGCCAAATAAGAAAAAGCAAATGTTTTGCTCATATTTTTTTTTTTTTTTGTCAAGTTATAAGCCTTTACTTTTGGATATGCCACTGAAACAGGAAATCTTAAAAAAAATAAATAAATAAATAAAATAATATACCTTTAATGATCCAGTGTAAAGAATTGTCATGACACTTTGATTCAAAAGCACATATTTATATATTCATGATTTTATACATTTATTCATATATTTTTTAAATGTACACGATCTAGAAATGTTTATTAGCATTATATAATGTTTAACAAATGACTTATAACGAAAGCTATTATGATGTAATTTAAAATGAAGTGATAATTCTTGGCATGCAAATTCTATTTTGTTTGTGTGTATAGCCTGTTGCATGTTTAGCTTTTGTTAATCTTGTGTGTTTATAAATCTGTTAGTTCGCAATAATTAGATTGATGGATTTAGTGTCTGTGTTTGTGAGAGATGCCGAGTATGGGGGGAGTGTCTGCTGTCACTGTTCTCCGGTGCACGCGCGCTCTGTCGGACTCTCGCTGGAAGTTTGAGCGTCTCGAGCGCTCCACGGAATTAACGGCAGCAGCACGAGCGCGTTAAGCTGCGCGGGGCCGCGAGCGATTGTCCACCATCTCACCAGGAACATGAACATGGCACTGAACAGGTCGCCCTCTGCCACGGGTGAGTACCGGACCTTTGCACTCCAATTGATGTCGTTGCGTTGCGCGCGCGTGTTTGTGTGCATGCTTTCGTTTCCTACGCAAACGGTGAAATCATTTGCATTTGATTGCAATGTCTATTCCAATTGTAATTCACTAAATTGGCTCGTTTTATTATTGCTCACAGGCAGCTGTTGCACATGCGTGCATTTCATTTCATTTAACTGCGCATTTACTGTATGCATGCACAACTGGATATTTTAGTGGCACCAAACTGGTAACACTTCGTGTTAATAACAGTGAAATCACAGAGGCGCGCGCCATTATTGATCCCTTCAGACGGACTTTCACACTTCAAAACTCGTAAATATTATAACTAATTGTTTTAGTATCGTTTTCTTTTAGGAAGAAAGCGTGTAGACTCAGTGTTTTGATGGTTTTAATGGATATGGTTTGTTATAATTAGCTGGGGCACTAAGCTGGGGCTATTTAAGCGCCATCTAACGCCGAGCCTTAAACATGGGTGATTTTCCCGCATATTTTTTATATACAGGTATATAGGTCAAACGCACTTTGTATGATGCATTTATACTGGTAACATAATTATTTGTAAGTGACATGAAAGCAAATGCATTGGGAAGTAATGGCACAAATAGACCGCTGCATGGGTTGGGTCAGGTGGTGCAAATGCGCTTAGCTCCCTGTAAGAGTCATGAATCCATGTGTTTGTTTACCTGAGCGCATGAAGCATATGTAAGTGACGCTTTAGTCAAGTATGGGCATATTTCAGTAGACTATATGTGTACGTGCGCCTGTGTCTGCGATTAGGGTCAGTTTGAAAGGTTTTGGAGAATTGAGGCAAAGCCTTCAATTGTGTCGCTGTCCGTGGTGCTGAACCGAGCGGAACTGTGTTATTGACTTTAATGCATAGTCTCTCTCTCTCTCTCTCTCTCTCTGATAGAAAATTGGAACGGGGCTCCCGAGCGCATGCGCGTTACCGCTGTGAAGAGCGAGTCCTTCTCAATACAAAGCGAGAAACTCCGTTGTCTTGCCCGTGATATCTCTGAATTGGGCCAGCAGGGCACCAGCAGCAGTGGGGACCACGATGCCAACGACATTGACGAGGACACGGTGCGTGTGTTCTGTTGTCTAATGCAAGCAAAATTCTGTTTTCTCCAGCAATTATCAGAGACTCCCTAAAGTGTAAGGCAAATAAAACCCAGTGTTTCATGGGAAGGGGGTCTAGAGGGGTCACACAGATTCTGGGTTAAGGTGACCCATCAACTGTCTTCTTGAGAGTTATGTTAGTACCACCAGAGTAAAGAACCTCCCAAAATGCTTCTTGGAAGTTGCAATGAGTCTACTTAGGGCGGATCATATTGAAGGGTTATGTCACAGACATGAACCATGATTTGCTACTTGCAATTGCCAATAAAGCACAACAGTCTGGTTCTGGAAGTAAAAATTCAATTAATATTTTTCATAGGGGAATTGATCATTTACGATAACTTCAAAACTTTTAAAGACAGATTTAATATGAGCTCTGAGGTTGTTAATCAATGTTATATGCTCCCGTTGAAGCCATCAGTCCACGTTATTTCAAATTCATTTTTTTAAAATTGTGGTTTTAAACGATGGAGTGCGTACTCCAGGTAGGGAAGGCGGTATTGCCCCAAGTGAAGGAGTTCAAGTACCTCACGAGTGAGGGGACAACGGAGCGGGAGGTTGGCCGGAGAATCGGGGCAGCGGGGGCGGTATTGCACTCGCTCTATCGCACCGTTGTCACGAAAAGAGAGTTGAGCCGGAAGGCAAAGCTCTCGATCTACCGGTCAATTTTTGTTCCTACCCTCACCTATGGTCATGAAGGCTGGGTCATGACCGAAAGAACTAGGTCGCGAGTACAAGCGGCCGAAATGGGCTTCCTCAGAAGGGTGGCGGGCTTCTACCTTAGAGATAGGGTGAGGAGCTCAGTCATCCGTGAGGAGCTCGGAGTAGAGCCGCGGCTCCTTTGCGTCGAAAGGAGTCAGTTGAGGTGGTTTGGGCATCTGGTAAGGATGCCCCCTGTCCGCCTCCATAGGGAGGTGTTTCAGGCACGTCCAGCTGGGAGGAGGCCTCGGGGAAGACCCAGGACTAGGTGGAGAGATTACATCTCCACACTGGCCTGGGAACGCCTCAGGGTCCCCCAGTCAGAGCTGGTTAATGTGGCTCGGGATAGGGAAGTTTGGGGCCCCCTGCTGGAGCAGCTGCCCCCGCGACCAGACTTCGGATAAGCGGTTGAAGATGGATGGATGGATGGATGGTGTTTAATAGCAGATTTTCTGGTGAAGAACTACACTACCCATGATCCTGAAGAGAAAGATCAACCAATAAGAAAATCAAAGTGAACCAAGTGCACCAAAAGTGCTCTGCAGTGGCCATCCCTCCCATGACGTCGCAGTGAATGATGCAATTGAGTTGCTCTCCCTACACTCTCAAACTGCTTATATATTTATGCTTATAATATTTTGCATTACAATTGTAATATATTGTTTCTATACTTATACTTAACTAATCCGATTAAGTCATTCACAATGCATCATGGGACTGTACTTCACTCCCTTATAAAATACATTATGTACATTTTCGGTTTATGGCTTACAACACTTTTATGAAGGATTTTATGAAAAGACTATGGAATAAATGAATGGGAAAAATACTTCCGGAACCAAGAGGGCTGAAAACTTGGGCAGGCACTGTTGTGCTCTATTGATGGCAGGTGGTATTAAGGGGAGGAAGATTCTTATTGTAGAGAGCATTTAATTAGACAAAAATCTGTATATAAGAGTCATGAATGTGTCATCAATATTTTTGTTGGGGTGGCCCTTTGAACAGAACTCAAAAGCAAACGATGATCTTATTGGTATGGTCTCTTTTCCATGCTTTCCTAAAGGAATCATAAAACATGTTGGGAAAAATATAAGTGGCAAGAGAAAGTATCTGAACCCTTTGTAATGACCTATGTTTGTATATAATATTCTTAAAATCTGGTTCGATAGGTACAATAATGAACAAGCACAATCTGTTTTAACTAATAACACAAATTATTGAGTTGTTCTTTATCATATTGAATGCATCATTCAAACATTCACAATGTAGGATGTAAAAAGTATGTGAACCCCTAACTAATGATGTCAACAAAAGCTAATTAGAGTCAGGAGTTGGTAAACCTGGCATCCAATTGATGAAACTAGATTGGAGGTGTGGGTTAGAGCTACTTTGACTTATAAAAAGCACTCAAATATTTTGAGTTCGCTATTCACAAGAAGCATCTGCTGACGTGGACCAAGAGATCTCAGAAGACCTATGATCAAGAATTGTTGCTATTCATAAAGTTGGAAAGGGTTACAAAGTTATCTAGAAGAGTTTAGCTATTCATCTGTCCACAGACAAATTGTCTATAAATGGAGATGATTTAGTACTGTAGGTACTCTCACTAGAAGTGGCCGTCCAGTCAAGATGACTCAAAGGACACACCGCAGAATGCTCAATGAGGTAAACAAGAACCCTAGAGTCACAGATGAAGACTTGAAGGAATCATTGGAACTGGTTAACATCTCCGTTAATGAGTCTTCTATACAGAAAACATTAAACAGGTATGGTGTTCATGGCAGGACGCCACAAAGAAAGCTGCTGCTGTCCAACAAAAACATTGCTGCACACCTGGAATTTGCCAAAGACCACATTGACACTCCACAACACTACTGGGATTATTTTTTGTGGATTGATTAATCTAAGTTTAATTGTTTGAGAAGAGCATACTGCACTACGTTTACATTTACATCACTGAAGGGAGGTTGAACAGCTGGCTCACTGGTGTAGTCAAAATAACCTGGAGCTGAACACGCTCAAAACATTGGACATGATAGTGAACTTTAGGAGGAACACCCCAACATTGACCCCCTCACCATTCTGAACAGCACTGTGGCAGGAGTGGAGTCATTCAGGTTCCTGGGCACTACCATCTCACATGACCTGAAGTGGGAGACCCACATTGACACCATTGTGAATAAGGCCTAGCAGAGGTTGTACTTCCTTTGCCAGTTGAGGAAGTTCAACCTGCCACAGACGCTGCTGATGCAGTTCTACTCAGCAGTCAATGAGTCTGTCATCTGCATGTCACTAACTGTCTGCTTTGGTGCAGCTACGAAGTCGGACATCAGGAAACTACAAAGGACAGTTCGGACTGCTGAGAGGATTATTGGTTGCCCGCTGCCCTCCCTTAAAGATCTGTACACTTCCAGAGTGAGGAAAAGGGCTGGAAAGTTCACTCTGGACCCCACTCACCCATCTCAATACCTCTTTGAACTGTTGCCTTCTGGCAGGCACTACAGAGCACTGAGCACCAGAACTGTCAGGCACAGGAACAGTTTTTTCCCTCAGGCTATCCATCTCATGAAGAGTTTAAACTGCCCCATTGAGCAATAATTAATGTGCAATACACAGCTTAGTTTATTTATAGTTATCCAACATACCACAACTCTTCTGCCATTACATTCCCTTGCACTGTATATAACTGATTTGTATTTTGTACATACGTGTATCTACATATATAGTCCTATTGTGTATTTCCATATATACTTTGATTTTCTATTCACTTTTAATTAAATTATATTCTTTTATTATCATCTCTGTCCTGTTGCTGTATTGTTTGTGCACTGGAAGCTTCTGTCACCAAGACAAAGTCCTTGTATGTGTAAGCATACTTGGCAATAAAGCTCATTCTGATTCTGACATTTATGTATTTGGCATATGCGTTTACCCAAAGCGACTTACAGTGCATTCAGGGTATACATTTGATCAGTTTGAGTGTTCCCTGGGAATCGAACCAATGATCTTGGCATTGCAAGTGCCATGCTCAACCAGTTGAGCTACAGGAACCCTACGTATGCCATAAAATGTTTATTGCTGCCAAAGTAGAGTCGATCAGTTATTGAATCCAAGGGTTCAATTACTTTTTCCACACCACTGTGAATATTAAAATGGGATGTGTTCAATAAAGATTATAATTGTTTGTGTGTTGTTAGATTAAGCACAGTGTGTTTGTCTATATTTGTGACTTTGATGAAGATTAAATCTCATTTTATGACCAATTAGTGCAGAAAACCATCTCATTTCACAGGGTTCACATTCTTTTTCTTGCCACTGTATCTATATATTCAGTCTGTTTACCCAGAAGAGAAAAACAATATCTGCTCAAAGTAAATTTTTGCTTTTAGGAGTACACTAGCATATAGACTACCTCAAAGCTAACAGACATCGATTTTGATTTGGAGTGGTGGTGGCGTAGTGGGCTAAAGCACATAACTGGTAAGCAGAAGGTTGCTGGTTCGATCACCACAGCCACCACCATTGTGTCCTTGAGCAAGGCACTTAACTCCAGGTTGCTCCGGGGGGATTGTCCCTGTAATAAGTGCACTGTAAGTTGTGTAAATATGTAAATATAAGTCTTTCACCTATGAAATTGCTGCCCAATATCCGGGCAAATAATGCAGTTTCAAATCAGGAAACATTAAAGTGTATATACTTATATATATATATATATATATACAAAAACTGAAATCATCTTATTTTACCTTATCTTTATCTAAGTTAATCAGCCGCAGGAAACATCCTGTTGCTTTGAAGCATCAGCCAATCAAGAGATGACCCAGATCTTAATATTTTGGCAGAAACTGCCCATTGCCATGCATTGTAAAAGCATCAGGAATCATTCATTCACTGCTTTTACAGAGTGAAGCCATGCAAATGTGAGCTGCAATATCATCTAAATGTTACACAGACAAATAATGCTTGTGTGTGTTTCCAGGAGGAGCCCGGCCCCGGTCCAGGAGGAGGGTTGTTTTTTGCAGATGGTTGTAGAAGAGTGGACTATGTTCTTGTCTATCACTGCAAGAGACGTCAATCACAACACCACCGCTCTGTTGTCTCGAATGGTAACGTGCCGTCCCAAAGCCCCACCCCATCGCGCAGGAGTACAAAGGGTGATATTTCGGAAGCGGTGCTGGAGGCGGGGCTCGGGATGGAACCTGGCGACGCACTGAAAGATAAAATCAGGGAGGAGTTTGAGAGAGGACTTCAGGAGGAAGGCTTGGAGATTGAACGTGACAAAGAGGTGTGTGTGTGTGTGTGTGTGTTCAGAATGGAATACTAGACTACTACATACTGCTTAGTATACACTGTATAATGCCTAGTGTTGTTTTTAAATAGTATGCGAAACAGAATGCATTATGCAATGATAAACATTTAGCATTTTTTTGATGTTCAAATACTTCTTCCAGAAGCAATAATAAGCAAACCATTCGTTAGTTGATTTACCTGAAAAGTGTCTTTGTGGCATTTCCAACATTACTTTGTTTGTTTTGAGCAACCCATCCAGCCCAGCACAACAACATTAACTCAACCAATGGTGAGAGTTTGGGGTGGGACTATCTGTTAGTTTAACCAATGGCAGATAAAGGGTTTATTCAGAAAGCTTTTTGAAAACAATGTTTGTTTTTGCAATATAGTATACACATTTTAAACATTAGTTTACTACATTGCTGTCACATGATCTTATACGTACATGTTAAATTCCGCAAGTGGCATCTGCTTGTCTCAAATATAATATATAATCCTAATTGATTCAGTTAATTTGGGTATATACAGTGTTTTACACTGGAAATACTAAAAGTTATCTCAAATTGTAAAAATATAAATAAAAAAAAGTTTCCTCAACTTAAGCTTCATTTTTTACTATTCTTATTAGTTTAAATTAAGTTCCCTTTACTCTCTAAACCCTAAAGTTGTCATTAATAAAACAAAATTAAAATGGTCCTAATTAAACAGTACTTGAAATGTTACATTTTGGAATCAAAAATATACACTGGCGGCTAAAATTTTGGAATAATGTTCAGATTTTACTGTTTTTGAAGGAAATTGGTACTTTAATTCAGCAAAGTGGCGTTCAACTGATCACAATGTATAGTCGGACGTTACTGATGTAAAAAACAGCACCATCACTATTTGAAAAAATGTCATTTTTTATCAAATCTAAACAGCAGCATCACTTCAACACCTTATTCTTGAGTAATCATGCTAAATTGATCATTTGGTGATAGAAAATCACTTTCCATTATATCAAACATAGTTGAAAGATATTTGGTTCATTAAATGAAGCTTAACGTTGTCTTTGTGTTTGTTTTTGAGTTGCCACAGTATGCAATATACCGGTGTGTCTTACGGTCAATATTAGATCAAAATGGCCAAAAAGAAACAGCTTTCTCTAGAAACTCATCAATCAATTATTGTTTTGAGGAATGAAGGCGATACATTGCTTGAAATTGCCAAAAATCTGAAGATTTCATCCAAAGGTGTAACTACAGTCTTCAAAGACAAAGCACAACTGACTCTAACAAGGACAGAAAGAGATGTGGAAGACCAGATGTACAACTAAACAAGAGGATAAGTACATCAGAGTCTCTAGTTTGAGAAATAGACGCCTCACATGTCCTCCGCTGACAGCTTCATTGAATTCTACCCGCTCAACACCAGTTTCATGTACAACAGTAAAGAGAAGACTCAGGAGGACTTATGGGAAGAACTGCAAAGAAAAAGCCACTTTTGAAACATAAAAATAAAAAGAAAAGGTTCGAGTGGGCAAAGAAACACAGACATTGGACAACAGATAAATGGAAAAGAGTGTTATGGATCTTAACCCCATTGAGCTTTTGTGGGATCAGCTAGACTGTGAGGTGCGTGAGAAGTGCCCGACAAGACAGCCACATCTATGGCAAGTGCTACAGGAAGTGTGGGGTGAAAGGTCAAGTGCTACAGGAAGTGTGGGGTGAAAGGTCAAGTGCTACAGGAAGTGTGGGGTGAAAGGTCAAGTGCTACAGGAAGTATGGGGTGAAAGGTCAAGTGCTACAGGAAGTATGGGGTGAAAGGTCATCTGAGTATCTGGACAAACTGACCGCTAGAATAACAAGGATCTGCAAAGCTGTCTTTGCTGCACATGGAGGATTTTATGATGAGAACACTTTGAAGTAGTTTAAGAAGCTCTGTTGTTTTGTTGCAGCTGGTTGATAGTTGTGATTTATGTGATGGCACTATTATTGTGACTTGGGCTGGGCGATAAAACGATATCGATATATATCACGATAAAGAAAATACACGATAAGCTTTTGAGGGATATTTACTGCGTGTCGCTAAAACACAAGCAGTTTGGCTTTCTCAGGCTGCGTTTGCACGGGGGCGGACGAAATCCGCTCAAGCGCTCAACAGCGCTAGGAGAGAGCTCGCTCTGCTCATCGTCTCTAGTGAAGAGCGTGACAGAACAACAGTGATGTGGACAACAGCTCTGATCTTCCTGCGCTGTAATCTTGAATATTGTTCTCTAACACCAGACATGCATCGTTTCTGCCCTGTCCCGCTCCGCACGCGTCGCCTCTTTTCCCTGCATGTGTGTAGACATGAAGCGCCGCATGAGTTAACGTGGTTTCTAAGCACCTTTTAGACCAAAATGTTTTTCCCTTCTAAATGTATCTTTATTAATCAGCATGTTACAAGCCTTTAATAATAAACAAATCGAATAATCAAATCGATTTCAGTTCTAATTGTGTGAAAATTAATTAGATATTTGGAATGGAAAAGGAAAGACTCAAATTACTAGTTGGTAGACAAGTCTCTCACTTTAATTGAAAATATACAAATATTCTTTACATTTTTAATTTTTTTATTTCTAAATGTTCTCTCGGGACACCCCTGAATCCACATTCAGCATCATTCCACAGTCACAAGGGCTTCTATGCCCCATACTTGGGTATCTGAAATCTAATGTAAAAATATTACAAAAAAAGTCACTATGCTTCAGAACAAACAGACGATCTTTCAACATTCAATTCAATTGATAAACGGTAAAAGATGGTAAATTTGGAAAAAGATCCCGCAGACCCGCAGACTTTGGCCGTCTCTGGACCCCCTGTGCAGTTTTGTAGAGATTATTTTGACTGTTTCGAATTTATTTTTTCTTCTTTTCTTGCGTCAACTTTGAAATATAAAAAAGAAAGTGCAATGTGTAAATGTATATCGTGATAAATATCGATATCTATCAATATGAAAAAGATTATCGTGATAACAATTTTGGCCATATCGCCCAGCCCTAATGGTGATAAGTGTTACCTGTGGTGAACTTGAAGCCTGTTAAATTAAAACCATTCTTGTTTACTCAATTGTACTTTACAAAAGTGCAGATTTATGTGCATTAAGAAGTACTGAGGAGAATCCAATGGGCCATATGGCTAACCGAGATTTCAGTCCTAATTTCCCTTTACTGTATAAGACGTGCTATAACTAATTACATAAAAACAATGATACTTTAATCACAGATGAGTTAATTTTACTTGTAACTAGTTAAGGTTACAGTCCAGTTCACTTGAGCCAAATAAGTATGTTTCTATCAGGAAGACTCGCAGACTTGAGTGAGATTTAAAGGGGTCATGACATGGGTTTTTTTATTGTATTATTATGTTCCCTTAGGTGCAATTATAGTATTAATATATTTTTTTTTAAGAAAAACTTTTAAAATCTAGTGATTTATGACCTTTTCCCACCCTGTTTCTCATCCTCTGATTCAAACAGTCTGTTTTGGGGGCGTTTTCCATTTAAGACTTCAGTGTTAACGCCCACTGTTATGATTGGCTAACGTCAGTGCCTATGTATCAATTATTGACGCCCCCAGCCAGAACAATATGCAAGTAAACTAAGTAAAAACACTGTGATTATTCATAATGAATGAAATTGCGCTTTAAAAAGTAGTTTAAAGTTTAAAATAGATTACTTACAGTTTAGCGTCGTCGTTGTTCCCAGAATAGTCGGCACAGACTTATCTTTGAGCAACAGTTTTCTGGCAAAGCCAGCATCATATTGAGATTTGTTCTCAAAACAGTCATCCTTAAAATGTACAGAACAAACGCTTAAGTTAACACTGCCGTGACTGGGACGTCCGAAAAAATAAACTGCATCCATTTTTCCCTGACGTCTGGATCTTTCGGCAGCTTATTCAGAGGTTTTGTTTGACCACAGCCAGGAACAGCACATCTGTGTGGCATCGTAATTTTCCTGTGCACAAGTAGTCTCTGTCAGAGCTCGCTGTCCATCGACTGAACACTTGTGAGGCGCACGGCGATACTGAAATGAGCGTAGTTGTCTTGCGCTTAAAGCGTAGTTATCTTGTGCTGGAGGCGGTCATATGCAAACGCTGTTACGTCACTTCTAACCGACACGTCACTTCTAACCATGAATCCAGAACGAGCTGTATTTTGAGCTTGATTAAATAAATGATTCGTTTAGAATGGGGAGGACGTCTTAAAATATTAAACTTGCAGGACGTTTTAATGATACAAAGACCTCTTATATACCAAAAGATCAAGGCAAATTTGGTTTCTCATGTCATGACCCCTTTAAGATGACATTTATTTGATGAATATAAAACAGAAATGTAATGTCTCTCTTTGGCGAAGGCCCCGTCTGCTTGTCTGAAGAAGTTGTACTCGGAACCGTCATATCCTGCCGGAGATAGGAGGCAGGGTGAGGAACATACCCCAGTGCAGGGACTCAACAGGTGGTGGTGGGGTGGTGGAGGATTGTGAGCAGACTTATAAAGCAATGGCTAACATGTGATTGGCTGGGAATTACCCCGCTAATGGTGCGATGATGTACAGCTGCTAGTCTTCCCACTAGAACTACGCTGTGCTTACATTTACTTTAAAAAAGCATGCAAACCGATTGCCTTAGATGATGGTCATCTAATTAGATTTTACAGTGTTAGTTATAATGTCCATTTTTCTTACATATTTAGTAATTTGACGATCGTCAATACCAATTTCGATACCACAATACTGACTAATTTGAATAAACATTATCTACAAGTAATTATTCAAGACAAATAAACAGTCAGTAATGAAGTAAGAACAAAGAAACAAATTACAATCAATAAAACAAAATAAAAAAGTGCATTACGTTTTTAGTAGCAGTATCAAGTATTCAAGTAAGCATTAAATGTAACAAAACACTACTTAAATTACTGGTCTTCAATGTATGATTATAATACATTAATGCTTCTTAAAGCTACTAAAGATATCCAGCATAGAGCAGTGAGTTTTCTTGTTTGATTATTAACAAAATATCACACAGCAGAAGGTCTATTATGCATCGTTTACACCTCCAGTACAATATTTTGATACAAATGTGCTTTTTTTGTCCTGCGGTTTACATTCACTTTAGACATAAATGACTGTGTTTACATTAAAACCTCAAAGACTGGCATTTTCACAGAATTTTTACATTATTTAAACGTTTGGGCATGCATTACCGGAACTCCGTAAGGGCTCTCAGCAATTATACCAGACTGAAAGAAATCAAGAGATTCCCGAGGTGACCTTGGAACTTAAGAAGCAGCGCTCCAGTTTAGGGAAAGCCAAAGCCCTCCTACACTAAGAAAAGTCCATCTTTTTTGAGGGGGTGCTTGTTTTCGTTTTAAAGCAATGCAGCATATTTCAACACTAGTTCACACCTGCCAAAAAAGCATTTTTGTTTTTTCTGCAATGCAACAGCAGTGGCGAGATATTTGTGACAGACGGCACCGTGGCTGTTCCCCCTCCAACATGGATTTTTCCAAGATGAAGCAAGGAGAGCTTAGTTTTTCTGAATAGGAATAGATTGGTTGACTCATGCAGCTTTTTTCAACAAAGGCTTGCATCTTATTATACACAGGCGAAAACCTCATAAATCCAAATATAATTTTGATCATAATGCAGTTTCAATATTCAATGGTTGTCTTCAATCCGGGTCATTTGTTACTCTAAAATCAAGAAATTATTTTTATTTTTCATAAGGAAATGAAAGCCTGTTTGTAGGAATTTGTGCAATGTGACGTTATTTTTATAAAGCAATTATCCTGTCCAGGCACTGTTTTGTTTTTTAATTAGCACTATTTTTTGGCACATTGTTTATAATTGAACTTTACAAATATATAAGAGTGTGCTTAACTGTCATTAAAATACATTTACATTTACATTTATGCATTTGGCAGATGCTTTTATCCAAAGCAACTTACAGTGCACTTATTACAGGGACAATCCCCTGGAGCAACCTGGAGTTAAGTGTCTTGCTCAAGGACACAATGGTGGTGGCTGTGGGGATCGAACCAGCAACCTTCTGATTACCAGTTATTTAGCCCACTACGCCACCACCACTCCTATAATGTCATAATGCAATAAACAACATATATTTAGAGTGCAATATATAACCGGGACATTTCCTCACAAGATTCATCTGTGTACGACCATATACTGTATATGGGGGGGGGTCATCCTGACCTGGCACAATGATGATGATGATTATTCTTATTGTTGTATTACATTTAAATAAAAAATTCAGTTAACAATTTTCAGTTGTACTTTACAAACGTACAGGTATGTGTTTAATTGTCATTAAAAAATAGCGTCATTATAATGCAAAAAACAAACAAACAAACAAAACAAATATCAATGGTCCTAAAGTAGGCTTTATTTTCTTTATGCTAAATATAATTGAGTGTATTTTGCTTGTGATTTTGGGGTAAAACATATCTCGGACATTTCTCGGCAGCTTTGGCGAGATTCATCCAGCACGCTAAAATTAGCTCTTCGAATCGAGATTCCCACATGCAGTATTTGAACGAAGGGCTCATGACTTTGTAAGTAGGAAATTAAATATTTACTGCTATTATAATTCTAAGCTCCGAAGACATTGTCCGTGTGCTTTTTGTCTTTCTAGATCCGATATTGGCCACAGGGTTTCTTTAATTGACCATAAAAGATTGACTGATGTGCGAAATCTTTGGGTAAAAACTGGCGTGTGTGTACGGTTGATTGTTAGTGGTGTGATTGTTGAAGATCAGTTCTGTTATGTTGGTGTGAATTAAATTGGAGTGCTGCTGCCTCCAACCGAAAGGCAGATTATGTCTGATCCTCACTGCCAGAGGTGTTTGTGTGTGAGTGTGTGTGTGTGTGTGTGTGTGTGTGTGTGTCTGTGTGTGTCACTCATCCACACTGAATGAGACTACTTTGGTAACAGCTGCTTCTTAGACTCGTTTGTTTGTGTTTTCACCTCGTGTTGTATTAATCAAGACTTCTAAATCACCTTATCCTGGAACAGGATTTTCAGTCTCACGCTCTACAAAGCAAATTGACGGGAACCGCATTATCCCATGGTGCTTTGCCGGATACTTTACTCCGCAAACATATGTTGCTGTTATCCAATCACTTCCTTCTCACGTTCTTTCTTTCTCTCTTTCTCTCTCTCTCAATTATATCTCTTCCACCCCTAAGATGAGGACAGTCCGGTTCACACGTCTGCACGTTCCCTGGTCTGTTCTCAGTCGTGAGGCTGAACTTCTTAAGATCAGAGTGCCCACTAAAAAGGTGAGTATCTCTTGGTGTGCACAGAAGAAAACAAACACACAAAATTGTTGCCATTTCAGAATAAGGTATAAAGATGCAGTGGTGTGACGGTGGTGCATGTGTTTGTGACACATGCAAAGTTATTGGCACTCAGGGACCCAGGTGCAAATTCGGCCTGTGTCATGTCCAACTTGTGTGTTTCCTGTGAATTAAACCCATAGCATTGCTGTTGATAGTGCTGTGCTCTATCAGTTGAGTTACAGAAACTGCATTTATGACTGTTTATATGACGTTTGCAAATGAGTTGATAAGAGGTCAAGATTACTTACCCCATTTCAGCATCAGATGTGCCCTATTATAATGAATGAAGCGGCATCCGATGCAACGTGCCTGTGGTCAACAGACTCCCCGTTTCTATTTTTGTCGTGCTGCCCGCTTAGTTTCTCGGAGGACAGGGAGGAAATGTATAACAGAGAAGATCTCTTTAGCCTGATGAGACTGTGCATAAAGTTTTAAAAAAAATAATCATTATTTTGACATTTCATTAAATATCAATATATTGACATTTTAATCAATAGGCTCATTTGGTTCGGGTCATCTGGTGCAACCATGAGAAAACTTCATGATATTCTTGACTTAAAAAAAATAAATAAATAAACTTGATATAATCAAATATATTTGAAAACCTTTATGAATGAATGATTAAGACGTTTACACTCTCATGTATTCAAGCTGCAAGGAAACTTGTATTAGTAATACATGATGGTACACCAAATTACATTTTTAAAGTCATTACATCATTTGTTTAGAGGAAAATGCTATTAATGTTTTATAAAAATGTGTAAAAACATCTTTAACTCAAAGATGACATGTCTACAAGCTTTACACGTGTTTTAAACAAGAGTTTTCTTGATTTTTAAAAATATTTCAAAATTATTTCTCAATGACTCGTGCATTTTTAAATGAAAAGTTGTATATGTTAACATTAGTTAATGCATTATGAACTATAATGAACAAAAATTTGCAATTGTTTTCAAAAATTAATATGAACCACGTTTATTAAATGCTGTAAAAATATATTGTTCATTGTTAGTTCATAATATTTATTACAATATCTAATGTCAACAAGTAGAATCTTATTGTAGTGGACCATTATTAATAGTAAAACCACACTAACCACAACATTTATCATGGTTTTATAATACAGTAACCATATTTTAACTATTATATTTGTAGTAAAACCATAGTAATAATAGAGGAAATCCCAAACTATAGTAATAACCATGTAATAACATGTTTACAACATTGTTACTAAAGTTGAACCATGATTAATTTGTGGTTTAAAAAATAAACATGGTTACTACAGTCATGATAACTGCAGTAAGCAGCATTTTAAGGTGTTGTGTTTTTTAAGGTATCTTCCATTTCGTGGGATGAAAAAACAATAACACTTTATTTTAACATGTCTGTGTTACATATATTACATGTTACTATTATTAATAACTATAGTAATAACAAAAACAATAATATGTAAGTATAAGAAGCTTCCTAAAATAATCATAGAGTAATTACATGTACTTCATTAGTATTACTCTATGTAAATACACAATAACATGAACATTGTAAAATAAAATATTGTGACCAAAATAATTGCGAGGAAACACAAAACTATTTCAGAAATAAATTCACTACCTGTCCTGAGTGTCTCTATAATTTCCTCATCTGTCTGAAATAAAATAATTTTATTTGCAAATGTCATGAATTGATTGCGTTATACATTATATACAGTGTTAGGTGTATTTTGGATTACATAGTAATTAGTTACTGTAATCTAATTACTTTTAGGCACAAAAGTAGTGTAATTCTTGTAATCAGATTACAGTTACTGACTTTCAATGAAAGTAATTACTTTTAAGTACATTACTTGGGTTACAAATATTTCTAAAAATATATTATTTATGTGCTATACAATTAATGTAGTAATTTAATTAAAGTGTGATTTCATATGTACGTCTGTTTGCGTTTCTGTGACAGTTGAAGGGTTTGCGACAACTAACGGAGAAAATAAACATTATTTTGAATTTTGAGTGGAAAAACCAAAAACATTTTGTGGCAAGTGATTTAGAAAGTGACTTAAAAGATATGTAATTAGTAATGTGATTACTTTTAAATGCAGTAATCAGTAAAGTAATATGATTATATTTTTCAAGAAGTAGTTAGTAATTTGTAGTGGATTACCTTTTTTTACCCAACACAGATTATACGTATATTTAGAACCTCATTCTGTCGTCTGACTGATCATCTAGTCTTATAAAACGTCTAGCCTTAAGCTCACAGCTGATTGGTTTGTTTATAGAAAACATTCTGAAGTGACTTTGAGTTTCAACACTTCTAGTGCAGACGACCTACAGCTGTCAGGCCTTTCGTCGCTTCCAGTGTTTGGATGACCAGTTTTCTGTCCTACAGGGTTCCTGTGGCTCAATTGAGCTTGGCACTAGCAACACCAAGGTCATGGGTTTGATTCTGAGGGAACACACAAAAAGATCAAATGCACTGTAAGTCGCTTGGATAAAGGCGACTATGTCCTGTTTATTTCTATCCATACACGTTTAACAATGCATTAGTTCAGTGTTTCCCAAAAAGTTTTCTGCCACGGCACATTTTATACCACTAAAATATTCTACGGCACACCACGATCCCACATAGGCTAACCATCGTCGATATTTTTCCTTTTCAAGAACTTGTTCATGTTTTCTGTCCATATTAGTAGCGTGTTTACTTGTAATGTTTGAAATTCGGCTATGCAAAAAAATTAACAAAAAAAAAGTCACATACAGAGCTTGTGTTATCCTCCGTCATTTTGATGGACAGGGTCGTAAAAATTCTGTCTATTATTACCATTCAATATAAGTCGTATAAACATCACTCACTTCATAGACTTCAATGTATTCTGCAGCGCTGACACGAGTCATGTGATGACCCTTTACTCGAATAAACATCACTCACTTCATAGACTTCAATGTATTCTGCAGCGCTGACACGAGTCATGTGATGACCCTTTACTCGAATAAACATCACTCACTTCATAGACTTCAATGTATTCTGCAGCGCTGACACGAGTCATGTGATGACCCTTTACACGAATAAACATCACTCACTTCATAGACTTCAATGTATTCTGCAGCGCTGACACGAGTCATGTGATGACCCTTTACTCGAATAAACATCACTCACTTCATAGACTTCAATGTATTCTGCAGCGCTGACACGAGTCATGTGATGACCCTTTACATGTATAAATATCACTCACTTCATAGACTTCAATGTATTCTGCAGCACTGACACGAGTCATGTGATGACCCTTTACTCGAATAAACATCACTCACTTCATAGACTTCAATGTATTCTGCAGCACTGACACGAGTCATGTGATGACCCTTTACGTGTATAAACATCACTCACTTCATAGACTTCAATGTATTCTGCAGCGCTGACACGAGTCATGTGATGACCCTTTACGTGTATAAACATCACTCACTTCATAGACTTCAATGTATTCTGCAGCGCTGACACGAGTCATGTGATGACCCTTTACGTGTATAAACATCACTCACTTCATAGACTTCAATGTATTCTGCAGCGCTGACGCGAGTCATGTGATGACCCTTTACGTGTATAAACATCACTCACTTCATAGACTTCAATGTATTCTGCAGCGCTGACGCGAGTCATGTGATGACCCTTTACTCGAATAAACATCACTCACTTCATAGACTTCAATGTATTCTGCAGCGCTGACACGAGTCATGTGATGACCCTTTACTCGAATAAACATCACTCACTTCATAGACTTCAATGTATTCTGCAGCGCTGACACGAGTCATGTGATGACCCTTTACTCGAATAAACATCACTCACTTCATAGACTTCAATGTATTCTGCAGCGCTGACACGAGTCATGTGATGACCCTTTACACGTATAAACATCACTCACTTCATAGACTTCAATGTATTCTGCAGCACTGACACGAGTCATGTGATGACCCTTTACACGTATAAACATCACTCACTTCATAGACTTCAATGTATTCTGCAGCGCTGACACGAGTCATGTGATGACCCTTTACTCGAATAAACATCACTCACTTCATAGACTTCAATGTATTCTGCAGCGCTGACACGAGTCATGTGATGACCCTTTACTCGAATAAACATCACTCACTTCATAGACTTCAATGTATTCTGCAGCGCTGACACGAGTCATGTGATGACCCTTTACACGTATAAACATCACTCACTTCATAGACTTCAATGTATTCTGCAGCGCTGACACGAGTCATGTGATGACCCCTTACGTGTATAAACATCACTCACTTCATAGACTTCAATGTATTCTGCAGCGCTGACACGAGTCATGTGATGACCCTTTACTCGAATAAACATCACTCACTTCATAGACTTCAATGTATTCTGCAGCACTGACGCGAGTCATGTGATGACCCTTTACGTGTATAAATATCACTCACTTCATAGACTTCAATGTATTCTGCAGCACTGACGCGAGTCATGTGATGACCCTTTACACGTATAAATATCACACACTTCATAGACTTCAATGTATTCTGCAGCGCTGACGCGAGTCATGTGATGACCCTTTACATGTATAAACATCCCTCACTTCATAGACTTCAATGTATTCTGCAGCACTGACACGAGTCATGTGATGACCCTTTACATGTATAAATATCACTCACTTCATAGACTTCAATGTATTCTGCAGCACTGACGCGAGTCATGTGATGACCCTTTACACGTATAAACATCACTCACTTCATAGACTTCAATGTATTCTGCAGCGCTGACACGAGTCATGTGATGACCCTTTACATGTATAAATATCACACACTTCATAGACTTCAATGTATTCTGCAGCACTGACGCGAGACATGTGACGACACTTTTGCAGATTAACCATTGCTTTTCACAATCACAAAAATGTCCGATTATGGTTTCAAAATGGCAAATTTCTCTGAAAGGTGAGGAGTTTGGATCCCTGAAATTATTATTTTTTTTTCATGCATTTATTTATTTTGTGGAATTTGTTAATTTTCACGGGACACCTGACAATCTAGTGTGCCACGGCACAATGGTTGAGAAACACTGCATTAGTTAGTGCAAAGGTGTTTAACAGTAGTTCAACAGCCAACAATGCAAAAAATATACTATATATATATATATATATATATATATATATATATATATATATATATATATATATATATATATATATATTTTAAACAACATTAAACAATTTTCAACATACTTCAAACATTTCTTATTGGTTCTGGCTCATCAAAAAATAGGCTAATGTCAATAATGAAAACAATACACTTTCCAATGGGAGCGTATTTGAAGTTGCACAATCTGAGCTAAACAGACTTCACATCTCAGAGGACACTAATGCCATGTTTGTGGTGTCATGATGGCCTTTGTGCTCCTAGTTGGCACAGACATTAAGAGCAGTCAATTCTCAATGTCTCAACAGTGCACAGTTAAAAAAAAAAATCTGATCTGATCTGATTACACACCAGCAAGCCGATTACTTGAAAAAATGTTTTACAATTCATGCAAGGGAGGTCCATTTGTCATATAGTCCAGATTTGTTATTGTTTTGTTTCACATACATTTAAATATGGCTTAGCGCAACATCCTGAAAGAATGATTTGTCCTGTGAGTTGTGAGTTGTATTGAAAGAATATAATCTGATAATGGTGGATTAGCTTCTAGACATATGGACCAAAATCCAACATGTGCTTCCGTTCGCCCTAAAACAATATATGTCATGCTCTCTCCACACTTGTGTCACATCGGTTTGACCCTGGCATGAACCTTTAGTTGGTCTCCTCTAAAAGGATTACTCCAAGTTTATTTTCAGTTGCATTATGGTTGTTTTCTCCAGACGTATCAGCTGAAAGAGAAGACGGGGCTGGTGGGCGTAATAAGCTCATTTTGGGCGAAGATCAATCAACCGTTCCAGCCGGGTGTACCGGAGCCCCAAAACCCACGCACACGTGTCCTGTCCCAGCCGTTCAGCAGAGACAAGCTTCATCTGTGAGTGCCAGCACTCGGAGACAGCCAAACGACAATGAAAGCAAACATATAAACAAATATCATGCTTGCTTGTTGGCCTAATTGGTTTTATTTTTATTTTGCAGATTTGAAATAAAATCAAAAAACAGCTTGTTCAGCAATGCAATACGAGGTCGAATTGTGAGTATCACTAACAATGCAACATGGCAGGTCTGGCAGAGTGCGTTTACAAACGTAAACAGACATGCACACAACTAGGGGTGGGCAATATACAGGTCTAATCGATATACCGGTTGAAATGTGTCAACTGGTAGGGGGTATCCTTTATATTAAGGTTATGCAGAATGCTGCCGCATGGTGCCGCGCGCTACAAACAATCCGGCTGTTCTGCCACAAACATGGATAGAGTAGCGTTCACACTAACTAAGTTACCCCAGGAATTATTAAATAACACCTTTATTAACTGTGCATTTATGTCTTGAACTGTGGCAAAAAAAAGTATGTGAACCCTTTGGAATTAGCTGGTTTTCTGCATTAATTGGTCATAAAATTCTTCTTCTTCATCTTCAAAAAATCTTCATCAAAATCACAGGTATAGTGCTTATTGTGCTTAAGCTAACAACACACACACAATTATCTATCATGTCTTTTTTGAACACACCCCATTCAACTTACACAGTTCTGTGGAAAAAGTAAGTGAACCCTTGGATTTAATAACTGGTCAATCCTCCTTTGGCAGCTATATCCTCGACCAAGTGTTTCCGGTAGATGCGGATAATAGATTAGACCTGCGCAACATTCAGAAGGAATTTTGGTGTGAACGGCTCTCTTGAGGTCATTCCACAGCATCTCTATTGGGTTAAGGACTGGGCTCTGACTGGGACACTCAAAAAGGTGGATTTTCTTTTTTTGAAGCCATTCTGTGGTGGATTTACTTCAGTGTTTAGGATCATTGTCCAGCTGCATCACCCAACGTCTACTGAGCTTCAGCTGGTGCACAGACACCCTGATATATTACCCTCGATACTGGCAAGTGGTCCAGGCCCTGATGCTGAAAAGCAGCCCAAAATCATGATGCTCCCTCCATCGCGCCTCACCTTTGGGATGATGTTATCACGTTGGCATGCGGTGCCCATTTTACGCCATATGTAGTGCTGCATGTTCTTCCCAAACAATTCAGCCTTAGGGCGATTTCACAGCTAGTTTGTTTGAACTCTCCAAGCACTCTCAGAGTGGTTTAACGTGTATATTTGAAGAACCCAAGTGGCCCCACATAAAAGGACCCAAAATTGATTCGTTTGTGGGTCAGTGTCTTCCTTCATGTTGTCCTGCCTGTTTGATGTTTTCCATATAGTAGACTCATGAACAGAGATGTTAACCAGTTCCAATGATTCCTGCAAGTCTTTAGCTGTCAAAGGGCACACTATGTTCTGCGGTGTGCCCTTTGAGTCATCTTTGCTGGACGGCCACTTCTAGGGAGAGTACCCACAGAACTAAATTGTCTCCATTTATAGACAATTTGCCTAACTGTAGACAGATGGATATATAAGCTCTTCGAGATAACTTTGTAACAATTTCCAGCTTTATGTAAAGTGTAACTGGCCCTGGTCGCCCCACTCCAAACGAGATTTGAACCAGTGTGGAAGCGGGTGTGCTAACAAGGAGGCTAAAGGCTACAGCCTCTAGCGTCAGTCGCTAATGCACCTCTTGAGGTCAAGAGAGTGAGGTTTACACACTGCACAGCTATCTATCAGCTGGCTCCTGTTACACTCACCCCCCTAAAACTCACTCCCATCCAGGTCACGGCACCATTGAAACCGGCCCTGGTCGCCCCGCCCTGAACTCGAACCAGTGTCTCTGGCATAGGAGGCGGGTGCGCTACAAAAGCTCCCATTACAAAAGCAACAATTCCTGATCGTAGGTATTCTGAGATACATTTTTTGGGAGGCATGGTCCACGACAGCAGCTGCTTCTTGTGAATAGCAAACTCAAAATGTTTAAGTCAAAGTATCTCTAACCCACACATCCAATCTCGTTTCATTAACGGGATGCCAGGTTTACCAACTCCTGACTGTAATTAGCTTTTGTTGACATCGTTAGCCAAGGGGTTCACATACTTTTTCCAACCTACACTGTGAATGTTTTAACGATATATTCAGTATGTACAAGAACATAATTTGTGTGTTATTGATTTAAAAAGATTGCTTCTCATTGTAACTTTGATGAAGATCAAACCAGATTTTAAGTCAAATTTAAACATATAAGCAGGTAATTCTAAAGGATTCACATACTTTTTCTCACCACTGTAAATAGTTGATGTAATGCAGTTTGTTGGAAAGGAGGAGACGAGAACCGGCTTGATAATATTAATAATAGTTTAATTGGTAAACTGAAACTGACATACCCCCCCCCCATGGAGAGCATGCTTTAAGCCCTGTCTGCCGGCAGGTCATCCCAATCTACCTGGACGAGGGAGGGGACAAGGGGAGGGAAACAGAAATAATTCAAATGGGGGGAGGTACTTCCTGTAACAGTAACCCCCCCCAAAAAACACTGTAAAATTTAAATGAGAGGGAAAAGGCCAACGCAGAGCAGCAGTGAGAGAGAGAGAGGAGAGAGAGAAAAAATACCTACTTGCCGGTTCTCCGATACACCGTCGCACGGTCCTCGATCACTTCTCCACCCTCTCAGGTGGACGACAGCTGCTTAATCTAGATTTGTCTTGACCCCCGGCAGTCAGAACGCCCCTCCGTGTTCTCGGACACGGACACTCTTCCGTCCCTGGCAGCGGCCCTACCGCTCCAGGCGGTCGGGGAGACACTTCCCTCCTCCCCTCACGGACGGCGGTCTTCCTTCGACCCCTCCGCATTTCTGGGGGATGGCAGGGCTCTCCTCCGCCCCTGGTAGCGGCTCCATCACTCCAGGCGGTCGAGGATTCCAGTCCCCACTCGCCTCGCGGATGGCCGCTCACCACGTCCAGGCGGTCTACTCCCTCCCCTGGTGGATGGCAGCGGCGCTCCCCTGGGTGGACGGCAGTGTCGAGGACTCCACGAGGACATCCCTCCTCCTTCCCAGGCTTCGGCACCAGTGTAACGCAGTTTGATGGAAAGGAGGAGGCGAGAACCGGCTTGATAATATAAATAATAGTTGAATTGGTAAACTGAAACAAAAGACAAACACACACATGACGGACATGTCCATAAATGATCTCTCTCTCCTAGCACCACCGTCTGCAATCGGCCTTTATCCCTCTTGGAGGCTTAATTAGCCTGATAAGGGACCAGGTGTGTATAATCACAACCCGGCCCCGCCCTCCGCCCTGCCACAGTTGCATAAACGTTTCCAGTATCCATTAGAAGGCTTTAGAATCAAAGCAAATGCTTATAAGTTAAAAAAAGAAAAGGCTCATTGGACTCTCAGGCAATTCAGTATTTCATAAATAATAATAATAATAATAAAAAAGCAGTTAACTTTTAAACATGGTTACAGTATTGTTAAATTCCACTTGTAAAATGGTTAATTTTTTCCTTTACCGTCCATCTTTACGTGATACTTGCGAAGTTGCAACGCCACCTTACAGTAGAATTTGGCCTTCTTAGGCATCATAGGCGTATGGGGAGTTTGCATTTGATGCCTTAAACTGTACGTCTCGGTAGCCAGTTCACTAGGTCTTGGAAAAGAGCTTCAGTGTATGTGTGCAATTGTTTTATGTTTTAATTCATTTATAAATGATTGTGTCTATACTCTCTTGCAGGTTTATGAAATTCTGAGGCGCACGGCCTGTACACAGACCTGTCAAACTATGGGTATGTTCTTGGGAATCCAAATGCTTAAACTCCGAAATTGTATTATACCTTTTTTTTAAACTGGATTCTTTTAAGGTGATGTGTTTTTCTCTGAAGTCTTCAGATTGACAAATTCAGCTGCAAATTGTATTGCTGTTAGACTGCAGGCCATTGATAGTCTTATGCTCAATGATATGGAAATAAACGTAACAATATATATATATATACACTCACCCAAAGGATTATTAGGAACACCTTTTCAATTTCTCATTAATGCAATTATCTAATCAACCAATCACATGGCAGTTGCTTCAATGCATTTAGGGGTGTGGTCCTGGTCAAGACAATCTCCTGAACTCCAAACTGAATGTCAGAATGGGAAAGAAAGGTGATTTAAGCCACTTTGAGCGTGGCATGGTTGTTGGTGCCAGACGGGCCGGTCTGAGTATTTCACAATCTGCTCAGTTACTGGGATTTTCACACACAACCATTTCTAGGGTTTACAAAGAATGGTGTGAAAAGGGAAAAACATCCAGTATGCGGCAGTCCTGTGGGCAAATGCCTTGTTGATGCTAGAGGTCAGAGGAGAATGGGCCGACTGATTCAAGCTGATAGAAGAGCAACTTTGCCTGAAATAACCACTCGTTACAACCGAGGTATGCAGCAAAGCATTTGTGAAGCCACAACACTCACAACCTTGAGGCGGATGGGCTACAACAGCAGAAGACCCCACCGGGTACCACTCATCTCCACTACAAATAGGAAAAAGAGGCTACAATTTGCAAGAGCTCACCAAAATTGAACAGTTGAAGACTGGAAAAATGTTGCCTGGTCTGATGAGTCTCGATTTCTGTTGAGACATTCAGATGGTAGAGTCAGAATTTGGCGTAAACAGAATGAGAACATGGATCCATCATGCCTTGTTACCACTGTGCAGGCTGGTGGTGGTGGTGTAATGGTGTGGGGGATGTTTTCTTGGCACACTTTAGGCCCCTTAGTGCCAATTGGGCATCGTTTAAATGCCACTGCCTACCTGAGCATTGTTTCTGACCATGTCCATCCCTTTATGGCAACCATGTACCCATCCTCTGATGGCTACTTCCAGCAGGATAATGCACCATGTCACAAAGCTCGAATCATTTCAAATTGGTTTCTTGAACATGACAATGAGTTCACTGTACTAAAATGGCCCCCACAGTCACCAGATCTCAACCCAATAGAGCATCTTTGGGATGTGGTGGAACGGGAGCTTCGTGCCCTGGATGTGCATCCCACAAATCTCCATCAACTGCAAGATGCTATCCTATCAATATGGGCCAACATTTCTAAAGAATGCTTTCAGCACCTTGTTGAATCAATGCCACGTAGAATTAAGGCAGTTCTGAAGGCGAAAGGGGGTCAAACACAGTATTAGTATGTGTTCCTAATAATCCTTTAGGTGAGTGTATATATTCTATAATATCTACATGTCTTGATTACCGATATTTTATTCACTTATTTCTTCTCATTTCTGTGTTAGGCATTTCGTCATTGTTAGCTAAAGGGGTCTATGACTCTGCCTTTCCTCTGCATGATGTAAGTATTCTTCGCATCCCATTAGAGAGGAACTGGTTTGTGATTGTGTGTAAAGATGTGATGTGGTTTGGTAAGAGCTCTGTGTGTCTTCATTGCTGCAGGGAGACTTTGACAGCTCAGATGACAGAGAGCATCGCAACGACAGACAGGTGAGTCCTGCAGTCTGCTGTGGACAATGGAGTGACACACAGTGAAGTTTAAGATGAGCTTTTATTCCATTGATAAATCATCAATAAGCTGCTTATTCTCCGAGATGTGGGGGGGGGGGGGGTATGTATGTGGTTAAAGGAATTATACAGGCTTTAGGGAGAACAGTAGTTCACTCAAAAGATCAAAATTCAGTCATCATTTACCCACCCTTAGGTTGTTCCGAACATGCATGACTTCCTCTGTGGAACACAAAAGGAGATGTTAATGTGACAACATCAGTCACCATTCACTTTTATTACATCTTTCTTTCCATACAATGAAGGTGAACGGCGACCGACGCGGTCAGTCCCTAACATTCTGCTGAACATCTCCCAGGGCTGGACTGGTATTCTGGTATACCGGGCATTTTCCCGGTGGACCGGCACACTTTGGGGCCGATCAGGGGAGGACTTGCCATTGGGAGAACGAGGGGTCCGGTGGGTCGGACTAAAATGAGCCGCCACGTTATGCAGAACGCACCGCAAAACGGCGCCGCGATATGTGAACACCCCCCTCCCCCGATTTCTCTTCCCAGTCCAGCCCTGACATCTCCAGTTGTGTTCCACAGATGAAAGTCAAATAGGGTTTGGAACAACATGAGGGTGAGTAAAGGATGTTTGCAGTTTTATTTTTTCAGTAAACTGTCCCATTAAGAAGTGACCGTTGTGTGTTTTGCAGTTGTTGCATGAAGAATGGGCCAATTATGGAGTTTTCTTCAAATACCAACCCATGGATCTTATCAGGTATCAGAAAAGACACGTTTTACGACCATCTGGTTCTTTGAGAGAAAGATGACATTACTTTTGGAGTACACAGATGGTTTTTGACTGGTTATTATTTCTGCAGATTTCTGTGGGTACACATTCCTTGCAGACTTACTTATTAGTAGTATTCTGAAAACAGTATTAATGTGTGTGTTTGTGTTGTCTATTAAACTGCACCTTATGGGAACTTTTGACAAACTTTGCATTTGTATGTTTTGTAGCTATTGCGTGACTTATTTACCTGTACTCAACAGGAAGTATTTCGGAGAGAAGATAAGTCTGTATTTTGCCTGGTTGGGAGTGTACACACAGCTGCTGATTCCAGCCTCGGCTTTAGGAGTCGCTGTATTCCTGTACGGCTGCTTCACTGTAGACACCAATGTGCCCAGGTAAACACACATAAATATATAAATACGTTCCACTGCGGACTTCACATCGACATTTTTTGCTCTTAATGTAAGGGTCGTTGACTAATAAGGTTCTCCGAGATGATAACAATGAGAACATTTTAAAAAATCTAGATTAAACCCACATAAAACATGCAATATTTGTGTTCATTGGTTTCATAGATTCATGAAAAACATTTATAGCTATGTAAATTTTTTTATATTTAATGACATAAAATATGTCAAGTGCTGTTATTAAAATATTAAAATATGTCAAGTGCCGTTATCAAGTAAAAGTTATTAAAACACTTTCCTTGCATCTTAAGTGTACACAACTTCATCAGTCATTTAAAAAAAGTTTTCAAAGTAAAATGTATATTTTTTTACAAATATCATGAAATTTGGGGTCACATATATTAAAGGAATATTCCGGGTTCAATACAAGTTAAGCTCAATCGACAGCATTTGTAGCATAATGTTGATTTCCACAAATCGACTCGTCCCAACTTTTCTTTATAAAAAAAAGTCAAATTCAAAAGTCGTGAATGGGGCCATTTATTTGTGAGTTTAAACTCAGAAATGTGAAGCTAATAATTTCATAGAAGCACATTTATATTCCTTTAGGACCTTTTCTTAGGGTCACTCCATTTGACCTGAACACATTTTGCCTTTTCAAAAAAAAGTCAACATTTCTGATAGTTTTTAATAATATAATGACAGTCATGAGAGTCTACAGGAGTATTCTCTATTTTTAGTTTTGTTGTTGTTTTGTTATGGCTGCCTGCATGTTGGCTGCACCACCTGACCTCAATTTGGTAGACAAAAGTGTTTCTAATATTAACCAAATTTTAAAACAAAATTTTACCATTTTATTTTTTCAAGAATTTCAGCTTTTAATGACACTTTTAGACTGTCTCCAGACGGTTTCACCACTACAAATTACAAAAAAATATCTTTACAAATTACTTTATACGGAGTGACACCAGTCAGGCTTCCTAAGCCTGTTGGCCCGGTTGCTAGGGAAGGTAGAGTCACATGGGGTAACCTCCTCGTGGTTATCTCGCTATAATGTGGTTCGCTCTCGGTGGGGTGCGTGGTGAGTTGAGCGTGGATGCCGCGGAGAATAGTGTGAAGCCTTTACACACGCTCGGTCTCCGCGGTAACACGCTCAACAAGCCATGTGATAAGATGTGCGGATTGACGGACGTGGACGCAGAGGCAACTGAGATTCGTCCTCCGCACATGGACTGAGGCGAGTCACTACACCACCACGAGGACTTCGAGCACATGCCGAACTTGGGAGAAAAGGGGAGAAAATTGACCAAGAAGCTACAGTAATTATAATTTCTTTAGACCAACCCAAATGTGTCTTTTGGAATATTTAGATATGAATTAAGACATTATTTAGTCCCTTCTTGTGGAGATGCTTCATCAGGTTTGGCTGTTCTTATGGCGACATCTTGGACCATTTTAAATGTACATTTATTGTAAAGATTTCACTGATATAATGATTCATATTATGTGTCTCTCTCTGTCTCTCTCAGTCAAGAGATGTGCGATGAGCGTCTTAATTTCACCATGTGTCCTCTGTGTGATCGTGTGTGTGATTACTGGCAGCTGAGCAGTATCTGCAGTACTGCGCGTGCCAGTTATCTGTTTGATAACCACGCCACTGTGGGCTTCGCCATCTTTATGTCCCTCTGGGGTATGAACACTTCTACTGTGTCTTTACTGAAAAACAATATTAAGAATATATTGAAAAGTGGTAATATAAACAGGTATAAACACTATGTAGATAACGTTGATAATCGTGTACGTGTGTCTAGCGGCAGTGTTTCTGGAACATTGGAAGAGGAGACAGCGATGTCTACAGCACAGCTGGGATCTGACAGGCATGGAAGACGAGGAGGTGAGAACGATCACAAGCATTTTAGAGTTCGAGAAACATGACAAAACACAGCCACAGAAAACCTCTAATATTCATTACTGTATAAAACAGATAACAAAAATAGCCCTCACAGTTGTGCTCGTGCATAGACATTCAGTCTAATCTAACGCAGTTCATGCACCACCTTCAACGTTTCATTGAATATCTCGGCCTCTGAGTGGACTACAAGCTCAATCAAGGTGTCATTAGAAAGCTGAGATCCTCCCCTTTGCGATGATATATTTTATATTTTATCATCAATAGTCAAAAACATATTTTTCTGATGACTTGTTTAGTATGCTTTTCCTTCTGGATGGCATATTTTGTTCTGGATATCTAAGATATACTGTAACATTGGATTATTCAGCCACGCAAGCTCACAGATTTTATTTATAACTCATATGGTAAAAGCCTATAAAGTTTTAGGTGTTTGGGCTTACAGCAGCAGTTATTGCCACATAAATGAGACGTTTGTATTTGATGACTTGAAGAAATCATATTTCACTTTGTGATTTATTTTGAAAATCTTTCAAACTGTGGTATAAGGTCAACAAGCTTAACCATACAGTCACTTTCCTGAGAGTGAGAGCTTTCATTTGACATATGACTTGCCCTAAACCATTTTATTTTCATATAAATATTTCTACCCTATTACCTCTAGGGGGCACTGATATGCTAAATTAAATTCTTGAGGCCTTATTTTGTTATTTTAAGTAACATAAATGTAGAAGTGATGGTTATCTGATACCTCATATGTCTGACTTCTGTATAAGGAGACTTTAATGTTTTAAGAGCAACCCTTTTTCGCGATATAGCGTCCCCCATCACTATAACACAAAATATAAATGTAATTTTTAAATAAATGTATATAAAAAAAGTTATAAAAAATTATTTAAAAAATGTCAAAAATGTCAACAAAAAAAAAAGATTTACGATGCTAAGGCAGAAAAGTGTCAACACAGTCTGTGAAAAGGGTCAATGGAAAAGAACACAGAGGTCTCGAGACACATTTTTAAAAGTTTACATTTTTTTAACATGACTTTGCATGCAAGTAGCTTAAAACGCCAAACATCTATCTAGCACGTTTACATAGACCAACAATTACAAAATTCAACAGATGAACACAAGAACATGTCTTCTGTGAACGCAACCTGATGCAGAGATAAATATCAGCAATCAATCAAATTAGGTGACAGAAACAAATTGTTGTATAAACCAACAAATGGCCCGGTTGCTAGGGAGGGTAGAGTCACATGGGGCAACCTCCATGTGGTCGCTATATTGTGGTTCTTGCTCTCGGTGGGGCACGTGGTGAGTTGTGCGTGGATGCCGCTGTAATGCGCTTAACAAGTCACATGATAAGATGCGCGGATTGATGGTCTCAGAGGCAACTGAGATTCGTCCTCCGCCACCCGGATTGAGGCATGTCAATACACCACCACGAGGACTTGGAGCGCATTGGGAATTAGGCATGTCAAATTTCTGCCTTTAAACCCTCCAAAAATTGGCCCCATTCACTTCCATTTTTTTAAGAATAGGAGGGAGAATTCAAAATAAATGTTTGTTGGTAATCAGCATTATGCCACAAATGCTGTTGATTAAGCTTCACTTGTATTGAACCCGTAATATTCCTTTAACTGTGGTTAAATCAATGTAACGCACTGCCTCACGTGGCTTATTTCTTAATATAAAAAATACATAATCTTAACAACACTAAATAGCTGCCATCTCAAAAGCGTTGCATAATCTGGCCTATGAACTCATACGAACACAGATCATAAAGCATTGCTGAATATAATGTGACACAGTATCCTGTTCTCTTTAGTACCAAAACAACAAACAGACCCTCGGTTTGACTCAAACAGTGTCTCAAATAGACTGTTGTTGTGCTCAATAGGTTTACGAAAACAAGCTTTCATTGTTCATGGGGGGTTTGAACCCTTCACCTGTGTGTGTGTGTGTGTGTGTGTGTGTGTGTGTGTGTGTGTGTGTGTGTGTGTGCGTGCATGAGTGTGTGTGTGTGTGTGTGAGTGCATGAGTGTGTGTGTGTGCGTGCTTGCATGAGTGTGTGTGTGTGTGTGTGTGCGTGCGTGCGTGCATGAGTGTGTGTGTGTGCGTGCTTGCATGAGTGTGTGTGTGTGTGTGTGTGTGTGTGATAAGATTGAGTTCTGCTTAAAGCATTGAGCTGAGAGGATGAAGAATTCAAGCTCAACAAGACTCATGAGAGATGTTCTTACGTGAACAACAATGTAGTTCAATTAATCAGCACATTATACAGTGTAAAGTGGGATACATACAGATTCCTGTACTTTTTAATAGTATCCCAAAGGAAAGTTTAATCCCAAATGAGACCTCTTTATTATAACTATGGTTATCTATAGTTTTAGGCAGGAATGAGATTAAATGGAGCAAATAGTGACATCATGTTTCTTCACATAAAGACTCTCTAGTAATCTCAAGTGTCTCCTCTAGAGTTTCAGAAGAGATCTCAAATATGTCTCAGACTGTGTTCAGGTACCAAAGTCTACAATGAAAAGTCAGAGATTTCAATATGATGGGAGCTATGCAATCCACATTTTATAGTTCTTTACTCTTACTGAATGTCATTAATTGTCGCATTCATTTCTATTTTATTTGAAAGCACTTACACTTGAAAAGAGACGCACGACCCAATGTTGTCCGGCTATTTCTAATCTGATGGCTCGTCAACTCTTGTATCTTTATGGTATAGAAAAAGCATCCTTGTCTCATAGAATCAAGTTACTATACCTACATTTCTGTTAAATTATTTTCAGGTGGCTCGTTATATGTAAAAAGGTCACTTCTAGTGAAATGAACACTTTCACACAAATCACGAGTAAACGGCAGATTATTATATATTATATATTATAATGTAACATTGGATTATTTGGCCACGCAAGCTCACAGTCAAGTAAAAATTGGCTCATTTTTTACAACTCCATAAGGTAAAAGCAGATATAAGTTTTGGGCTATTTGTGGCTTACAGCAGCAGTTATTGCCGCATAAATGAGACGTTTGTATTTGATGACTTGACGAAATCATATTTCACTTTGTGATTATTTTGAAAATCTTTCAAACTGTGGTATAAGGTCAACAAGCTTAACCATACAGTCACATTCCTGAGAGTGAGAGCTTTCATTTGATGTATGACTTGCCCTAAACCATTTTATTTTCATATAAATATTTCTACCCCATTACCTCTAGGGGGCGCTAATATGCGACAACATTTTTGAGGCCTTATTTAGTTATTTTAAGTAACATAAATGCAGAAGTGATGGTTATCTCGAGAAAAATTCTGATTTCAAATAATACCACTTATGCCTGACTTATGTAGGAGACTTTAATGTTTTAAGCGCAAACTTTTTTCACGATATAGCGTCCCGCATCACTATAACACAAAATATCTGACGGCTCGTCAGCTCTTGTAACTTTATGGTATAGAAAAGCAACCTTGTCTTATAGAATCACGTTACTATACCTACATTTTTGCAAAAAAAATTTCAGGTGGCTCGTTATATGAATAAAGGACATTTCTAGTGAAATGAACACTTTCACAAAAAACGGCAGATTATTAATGCATAAACATTTACTTTTCGCCCTGTTCCTCACACAATGCTATCTTATGACCTCTAAACACTTTTACTATAGCGCATGAGTTGTTTTAACGTTTGCATTACATAATCAACAACATTTACAAGCTTGTTCAAGAGCGCGCGAGTCAACACATGAACCGAAAGTGTCATAGAAGCACCAAAACATGGTTGGGGGGGGGCTCGGACACTGTAAGGTTTAAGGTTGGGAGGTCACTGTTGTTGATTTAAAGCTCGATAGAGCATTAACCTTACAAACCTCATCTATGTGGGAGAACATTTTACTCGCTTTTAGTGCCACACAGTGGACATTTCTGCCACGACACGTGTAACGAATCACGTAATATCATATAGCTAAAATATCGCCACAGTTAGGAGATTTTTATGAGATCAGGCTCTAGAAAAGTGCAGTACATCATCATACAAGTACATACTAATTGGACATACTGCTTTATGCATACTATGTAGTGAGAAGTATGCATATTTGGACAGGAATGGTAGATATGTGTGTCATATTTTACACCATATTTTTCTTTGCTTTGATGCTGACCAATAGGACAGAGCAGAGGTAATTGATTATTTACTTGTTTACTTTCCCTTTCTCTATTTCTCTTCGTCTATCTGTCTCTCTCTCTCTTACACACACAAACGCACACCATATTTCTCTTTCTACTACGTGCTCCCATCCCCCACCCTCATTCTCTGTCCTGTTTGCGATTTTCTGCACAGCAGGAGGGTCAATTTTGCGGCTGAATCCATGATGACGCTGTTCAATGAACCAGCCCTGAATTCATGGGTGGAGGAGAGATTTATGGGGGATTAACTTTGTAGTAACCTGTGTGCCAAGAGATCCTTTACTGTGATTTATTAACATCCATTAACCCCGATGCCATAATCCTGACAACAATGCACTTGCCAGATAATTGTGACCTTTGTTGTGTAGTTGACAATGCTACCTGTTACCTGAAAATACAATCTACATCATCAGAACATACGTGTATTACTTATTATATACCCCACAATATGTAACAATATCCTGTCATTGTATGAAATCATCCTTGTTTGATTGCTGGTCTAACTGATTCGTCTACAGCACTCATCTTAAATGTGTTTGCATATTAACCAGACAAACCCAGCGGGTTATGGGTTTTTAAATGAACTACCTTATCAGCCAACGCTCACTTCATAATTTTCCTATTTTTTTGGCGCGTCCTTGCCTCAAGAATAGAAAGTGATTGTATGTGTAATCAAAACAATTATATGTACAGTATTTGTGTATGTGAAGCCAGTTTCTATGGAGACTGTTTTGCTTCAGCATAAGCGTGTGTGTGTGTGTGTGTGTGTGTGTGTGTGTGTTTAATGTCATCCTCAAATTGCTATTGCTTTTGGTGCTTGTTGACATCTATAGAGTCCTAGATCGCAAAGCTTGATGTACAGTGTGTGTGTGTGTGTGTGTGTGTGAGTGTGTGTGAGTGTGTGTGTGAGAGTGTGAGTGTGTATGTGAGTGTATGAGTGTGTGTGTGTGTGTGTGTGTGTGAGTGTGTGTGTGTGTGTGAGTGTGTGTGTGTGAGATTGTTTGTGAGTGAGTGAGTGTGTGTGAGTGTGAGAGTGTGTGTGTGTGTGTGTGTGAGTGTGTGTGTGTGTGTGTGTGTGAGAGTGTTTGTGAGTGAGTGAGTGAGTGTGTGCGTGTTTTTGTGATTTACGAGGACAATTTTGTAAGTTACAAATTAGTAATTACAAGGGTATTATGCTATAAATGTGATTTATGAGGACATTTCTAGTGTCCCCATAATTCAAATCGCTTAAAAATCATACTAAACAATGTTTTATTGAAAATGTAAAAATGCAGAAGGTTTTCTGTGAGGGTTAGGTTTAGGGGTTGTGTTAGGTTTAGAGGATAGAATCTATAGTTTGTACATTATAAAAGTCATTATGTCTATGGAAAGTCCTCATAATGATAGGTAGACCAACATGTGTGTGTGTGTGTGTGTGAGAGAGAGTGTGTGTGTGTGTGTGTGTGTGTGAGTGTGTGTGTGTGTGAGAGTGTGTGAGTGAGTGAGTGAGTGAGTGAGTGAGTGAGTGTGTGTGTGTGTGTGTGTGTGTGTGTGTGTGTGTGTGAGCGTGTATTTATCACTTTGTGGGGACCAAATGTCCCCATAGGGATAGTAAAACCCGAAATTTTTGACCTTGTGGGGACATTTTGTTGGTCCCCATGAGGAAAACAGCTTATAAATCATACTAAATTATGTTTTTTGAAAAGGTAAAAATGCAGAAAGTTTTCTGTGAGGGTTAGGTTTAGGGGTAGGGTTAGGTTTAGGGGATAGAATATAAAGTTTGTACAGTATAAAAACCATTATGTCTATGGAAAGTCCCCATAAAACATGGAAACACAACATGTGTGTGTGTGTGTGTGTGTGTGTGTGTGTGTGTGTGAGTGTGTGTATAAATAGGGAGAGAACCTGTCTAATATTGTGCATTTCTATATCTCAGAATGAGCTGCGTCCAGCATATGAGGACTTTCTTCAGAAGAAACAGCAGAAGGCAATGAATAAGAAGAAGAAGAAGAAGGAAGAGGTAAATGTCATTAAGATGTACACAATTGGATTTTGCTTTGTTTAATCTATAAAACAAACTGGGGATTAGGACTGGGTAAATATACAGATTTTTTTCCATTATTCCCAATCTTCATTTCTAAAATCTCAAGATCTATATTTGAATATTTATTCACTGTGTTGAGTGTAAAAGTTTGATTTGACCTGTTCCATTTAACGTGTGTCCAAAGACAAGATCCACTAATCCAATTGAACGCATCCCATTAAACATTCCCAGTGATGTGGAAAAATTAGGTGAACCCTTGGATTTAATAGCTGGTCGATCCTCCTCAGTCAGCAATGACCTCAACTAAGTGTTTCCCCTGGCTGCGGATTGGACCTGAACAATGTTCAGAAGGAATTTTGGACAATTCGTCCATACAGAACTGCTTCAGCTCAGCCAAATCCTTAGGATGTCTGGCAAAGTAGCCCCAAATATTGATGCTCCCTCCACCGTACTCCACCGTTGGGATGATGTTTTCATGTTGGTATGCGGTGCCCTTTTTACAGCATACGTAGTGCTGCGTGTTCTTCCCAAACAATTCAACCTTAATTTCATCAGTCCATAAAAAAAATTCCCACTTGCTCTGTGGAGTGTCAAGGCGTTCCCTGGTAAACTTCAGGCACAAAGCTATATTTTTGTTGGAAAGCAGTTGCTTCCTTCATGATGTCCTGCCATGAACACCATACCTGTTTAATGTTTATCATATACTAGACTCATGAACAGAGATGTTAACCAGTTCCAATGAGTCCTTCAAGTCTTTAGCTGTTACTTTGGGTTATTTTTTACCTCATTGAGCATTCTGCCATGTACCCGTAGAGTCATCTTAGCTGGACAGCCACTTCTAGAGTGAGTAGCCACAGTCAGGGATGGATTACTGTCCGGGGGTGCCCTGGACTTTAAGGCGGCACAATCTAGTTTGGTGATCCACCTGCTTGGGCATGAACAACACCACCCCCACCCCCAAACAACTTCTGGGCATGAACAACACCCCCTCCCAACAACTTTTGTGTGGAGGGGGGCCCTTGGAGATAACTGGCCCCAGGGCCTTTGCAAATCATAATCCGTCCCTGGCCACAGTACTCCTCTCAATTTATAGAAAATTGTCTAACTGTGGACAGAGGAATAGCTCTTCGAGATAACTTCATAATGCTCTCCAACTTTATGCAAAGCAACAATTCTTGATTCTAAGTCTTCTGAAATCTCTTTGTTTGCAAGGCATGTTCCACATCAGCAGATGCTTCTTTTGAAAAGCAAACTCAAAAATGTTTAAGTGCTTTTTATAAGTCTAAGTAGCTCTAACCCACACCTCCAATCTCATTTCATTAATTGGATGCCAGGTTTGCCAACTCCTGACTCTAATTAGCTTTTGTTGACGTCATTAGCCCACATTAACATACTTTTCCCAACCTACACTGAATGTTTGTATGATATATTCAATATGTACAAGGACAATACAATAATGTGATAAAATGCCCCTGTACTACAATATATCAAAATAATTTAAAGGAAATATTTCAGGATTTTCTCTTTCCTTTTTTGATCTTCTTTAATTGTCCCATATCACGTGATTTTTCAGAGTTATGATAAATATTACACAATATTCAATAGATCTCCAAGGATCAAAAAATCCTGTAGGAATTTTCATTAAATTGAATTTCCATTTGCATCCTTTAGGATGGGCTCCAAGTTATGATAGAAATTACTAAAGAAATCCTTTATGCATTATTCCATTATTCCCCATGGACATTAACATCAGCAGTATCAAATTTGAAGTTTATTATGATCTCTCTTCATAAAACATGTTTTCTTCAGCAAAGCCACAATTCAGAAAATGGTATTCATTGACTCTTTGCCATCTAAGGGGCTGTTCAAATAGGACATGTTCTTGCGTCTATCTGCACTGTTTATTGTTTATCTATGTAGGCGTGTGCTAGATGGACGTCTTTGACCATTGCAATGCATTTCATCATTGCTTTAGTGTCTCATAATTCTTCATCATTTACTGATTTTTGAAAACATTGATGGAAAAATCCAATGGTTATTGGGATTTTGTATGGTGTTGAGACAGTGTGAACGTCACACTGCCTCAAAACCATACAAAATCCCAACAACCATTGGATTTGTTTATTCGCCTTTACAATGGTATCGTATCATTCACTATTTTTTCACTAATACTTGAACATTTTAAAGGACGTCACTGGGCTAGAATACCTGGAAGAGATTTTAGTCCTAACAAACAGAAATGTTTACTGGTAGATGTGAAAGACTAAAAGAGAGTGTGTGTGCCATGCTTTTAATCTCTGCTTTGTGTTACAGCCGGATGCAGGAACAGATGACAAAGGCCGAGAGAAGCTACTGTCTGCCAAAGGAGGGCAGCTACCGGTGCGGAGGGGGGGATAATTTGAGAGAGTTTACTGTGTGGGTCTGTCTATGAGAGTGAGAGCTAATCAACTTACCCCAAAGAGGGCGGGACTTCAGAGATAATGCCGTTAGTTCTGAGCTGTCAGTCAGAGAGTGGTCACGGTGATGACCTCCGCCGGAGCCCACCTGCCGAAATCCGTCTTTCTCCTTATCTCATCGCTAGCTGTCTCTGTTCATTAGCACTCTAATGGAAAATTAATTAATCAGACAATGAATAACACAGATTGCTGGCTTTGTGTTTCTCCATATCGGTTTGCTCCGTCTCATATGAGCAGTTTGGTCGCAGTTTCATTTGATGTGATTTTGCGGATTTTTGTTAATGTCATCGTGCCCTTGTACATAATGTCTGGCCTCCGTGCCGCACACACAACACAAATACGCACGCAAACTACACACAAAACCAAAAGCAGATTACCTCTCTGGGTATTCCACACTAGATTATGCAGGATTAGAGTGAGACCTGGATTAAAACACACAAGTTAGAGTGGCGTCCTTCCTCTAATCAAAGACACATGTTTACTGTGTATGTGCGTGTATGTTTTAATTCAGGTTTCATGAGTTCAAAGTCCAAAAACATACTTTTTAATGTGTCAGATATTCTCAGTGCATGCTGTAGCTAGTTAGTAGTTAATGTATGATGTATATCGTTGGCCATATTGGAATCTGCCAATATTATCAGTATATGGGTCGGATTTTACCAATATTAGGTTCAAAAATAATGACAGATTTTAAATGGATAATGCATGTTTTCTGTATTTTTATTAGTTATTTATTTTTACTCCCCAAGTTTGGAATGCCCAATTCCTAATACTTAGTAGGTCCTCGTGGTGGTGCGGTTACACACCTCAATCCGGGTGGCGGACAAGTCTCAGTTGCCTCCGCTTCTGAGACCGTTAATCCGTGCATTTTATCACGTGGCTCGTTGTGCATGACACCGAGGAGACTCTCAGCATGCGGAGGCTCATGCTACTCTCTGCGATCTACGCACAACTTACCACATGCCCTATTGAGAGTGAGAGCCACTTATGTGACTCAGCATGTGACTCTACCCTCCCTAGCAACCGGGTAATTTTGGTTGCTTAGGAGACCTGGCTGGAGTCACTCAGCACAACTCATTCAAACTCGCGACTTTAGAAGTGGTAGTCAGCATCAATAGCTGAGCTAACCAGGCCCCCCTCACATTTTCAGTTTTTTTGTATTTTGGAGTAAATTTTGAATAAATAAATAATGTCTAAAATAAGCATTTATTTGATTTCAGAAATTTTGTGTGCATTTTAATTGCCAATATTATCAGTATTGAAGAAGAATCCTTTATTGTGTTCACACATTATACACACAGTTTTTTGCATATATACAGTGAAATTTATTAGTTTTCACATATCCAGCTAAGCTGGGGTCAGAGTGCAGGGTCAGCCATGATACTGGAGCAGATAGGGTTAAGGGCCTTGCTCAAGGGCCCAACAGTGGCATCTTGGTGGTGCTGGGGCTTGAACCCCCATCCTTCTGGTCAGTAACCCTGAGCCTCAACCACTGAGCCACCACTGCCCTAGCCAACACATACCCTAGTATGTGTTGGATTTGGCCGGTTCAAAATATACCATCAGCTTTTGTCAAAGAATAATAAAGTTTATTTTTTATTTTTACATAGTACATATATTTTGGAATGAATTTTGAGTAAGTAATAATAATAATAATAATAATTGTATTTATATAGCACCTTTTAGCGATCATTTACAAAGTGCTTCATAAAACATAAAATCAAAAACACACGCAGTAAAACACAACACATTCACATATTAATAAAAGCAATTCTATACAAAATGTGTTTTTAAACAAGACTTAAAAACAGTCACAGATTCAGCAGATCTAATATCCCAGGTCAGGCTGTTCCATAATCGTGGGGCCTTCACTACAAATGCGTTATTACCTTTTGTTTTGTTTCTAGATCTTAGAACAGCCTAAAGTTCACAACAAGAAGATCTAAGAGGTCTAACTGTTTCATAAGGTGTTAGAAGAGTTAAGAGCTAAATATTCAACCCATGTAATGCCTTATATGTCATTTAGAAAATCTTAAAATCAACCCTAAAATAAATTGGTAACCAATGCAAAGAAGCTAAAACTGGAGAAATATGATTAAAAGACCTTTTTCATGTTAAAAGTCTATCTGCAGCATTTTGCACTGATTGTAGCCATGCTAAAGTGCATTGATTTAAAACTGAAAACAGGGCATTACAATAATCAAGGAGAGACTAAATAAAAGCATGTATGAGCTTCTCTGTATCCTTGAAACCCAAGGCATGTCTCATCTTGGTAATGTTCCTTATAAAAGCAAGATTTCCTGACATGATTATCAAAACAGACTCCCAAATTTCTCACCACCTGCTGACCTGATTAAGTGTTGACTCAATCTAACTTTTTTTTTTTTTTAAGAATCATGGCCGATTATAACAACCTCTGTATTTAACTAAATAAATTTAAAAAAAATGTATATCTACCATGCACGCTTGAAGAACATTTAAATTAGACAGATCATTGGGATTCAATGACAAACACCGTTGCAGTTCATCTGCTGAGCAATGAAAATGAATGTTGTATTTTCGAATCACAGAATCTAGCGGTAACATATAGAGTAAAAACAATACTGGCCCTAATAGGGATCCTTGAGGAACACCACAATTCATTTTTGAAGAGGAGGACATCTCATCTCCAACAGATACTACAAATTTGTAGGAACTACTGTGTAAAATAAGCATTCTTTAAATTTCAACACATTTTGTGTACTTCTTATTTGTCAATATTATCAGTATGGGGCTGATTTGGCCAATATTAGGTTTAAAATATACCAGCAGCTCTGTTAATGGATAATGCATATAATTTGCAAGAATTTGCTTGGTTTTTTTTTTTTATATTTTGGAGAGAATTTTGAGTAAATATTGTCTAAAATGGGCATTAATTTGGATTTAGCACTTTTGTGTGTATCTCATTTGCCAATATTATAATTTTGGTTCTGATTTAGCCGATATTAGGTTCAAAATATATCATCATCTTTGTCAATGAATAATGCACATTTGCTGTTATCAATATTTTGGAGTGAATTTTGAGTAAATATTGTCTTTAATAGAGTATTTAATTAATTTCAGCTATTTGTGCACATCTCATTGGCCAATATTATCAGTATAAGCCTGATTTGGCCAGTACTAGGTTCAAAATACAGACAGCTCTGTAAATGGATAATGCACATTTGCTGTTTTAAAATGTTTTGAAGATATTTTTGAGCAAATATTGTATAAAATAAGCATTTCTTTTTACACCAATTGATTTAAAAATGAAAGCGTTATCAATCTTTTCTACTGTATATTATAGTGTTTTGATGCCTTATTTCATTCAGAGCATGTGCAAATTCTAATTTGGAGATTTTGTTTAAATGCTGTTTTAAAAAAAAGGGGACAAAACATTTTAGATCATATAAAATGTCTATATCAGTTCATCTCTTTGTTGTGTATTCATAGCTGATAATAGTGACCATTATATAACATCATTTTGTTCTTGCAGCTCGCCTCCGAGTCTCTGTCATGGACGGATCGACTACCAGGATACTGCATCAACATATCCTCTATCCTCCTTATGGTGGGTACCTTTCTGTAAGCATGTATCACATCACTTGTAACATTTTGTCTTTCTTTATGTTTGTCAAAACGCCTGTTTGTCCATTTTAATTCGTTCTCTCAGGTTGGGGTCACATTCTCTGCCGTATCTGGAGTGATTCTCTACCGAATCATTGTTTTTGCCGTTATGTCAATGAACCCCGACCATGAGGCCAAGGCCAACGTGCGTGTTACTGTGACAACCACTGCTGTCATCATCAACCTGCTGGTGGTTCTTGTACTGGATGAGATCTATGGAGCTATAGCGGCCTGGATTACCGAGCTGGTGTGTGTGTGTGTGTGTGTGTGTGTGTGTGGTAAAGAGAACATGTGTGGCTTATGAAATAATGATGTTCTCCTAATAAAAAGGGTGACGATATAGATGATCACATTATGCAATAATGATGATGATAATTATGCCTATGATGTTCATGTAATTCTTGCAGAGATTCCAAAGACTGAATCGACGTTTGAAGAGCATGTGATTCTGAAAGCTTTTCTGCTGAAGAGCATGAATGCGTTTGCACCGGTCTTCTATGTGGCCTTCTTTAAGGGCAGGTAATACAACATCCCATTAGCATATCCATGCAAACTAATGTAAAGTCTGTTGCGAGATGTGTTGCGTTCACTTGAATTATTAGAATGTACGTTGTGGTTGTGTATTATGTCCAGTGTGTTGAGACATTCTGAAGTATTGTTGTGCTTATATCATGTGTTTTTATTAACAGATTATTATGTAAATCAAAAGAAACAAACAAGAAACTCTGATTTGTATATAGAAAATGAATCCTATTTTAGGAGTATTGGGATTTTTTACACTGTGATGTTGTAAAATGACATAATACTACTTATGAAAAAAAAAAAATTTGGATTACATTTTTTACCGTAATGTGATCTGCCTTTAATTTTCGTTGCTTTTAATAAAAAAAAATTGTAATTGCGCGACAGCATTTTTTTTTTTCCTAGTACAGTAAAAAAATAAAATAAAAATGTGTTATGGTAATGAGAACGATTCTTCAAAACAATGTGAATAAATAAGAAAAATATCTGGACTCATTACGGTAATGAGAAAATGTGTGAGAATTATGCCATAATTCAAAATATCCTAATAGTTCAAGAAGTAGGCTTTTTTTTCTTTATGCAAAATATTATAATTTTTGGTGAGAATTATCCTGTTTGTCTGTACTGTATATTATTGTGTTGTGTCTATCCTGCATATCTAGTGTTAAAAATATGCTATAGTCTACATGTTGTTTATATACTGTATATATCACTTCACTCTTTTATGTATAGATCATTTACAGCCAAATATCACAATACAAACATCATATGAAACCTGAATTATTTATGAGAAATAATCAAAACAAATAACAGTATTTAGGGTATTGTAATGCAATTTTTCTATATATATTTATTATAATAGATTTATATATATATATATATATATATATATATATATATATATATATATAATAATCTATTTTTTTAAAGATTGTTTAATATCTTTATATGACTTTTTGAGTGGCATTTTAATATATTTAATTATCTAATTAAACTGTATGTTATGCAGTGATGTATATTGTAGTGGTGACCTCACTCTTGTAAAATACCCTCTGGTCTGCTCATTTAGGTTTGCTGGTCGCCCGGGTGACTATGTTTATGTCTTTAAGGATTTCCGGATGGAAGAGGTAATTATAAGGCAATATTAGGTTTTGTTTTTAGTGTGTCAGCATTACTAAGTATTTGTATGCACATGTATTTGTGTGTGTTTGTGTTTTAGTGTTCTCCAGGTGGCTGTCTTATTGAAGTGTGTATTCAGCTGGGCATCATTATGCTGGGGAAGCAGCTTATTCAAAATAATGTGTTTGAAATTGCCATCCCGTAAGTGTTAAACAAACACACACACACAAACAAACACACAAACACACTGTCTTCCCTTTGGTCCCTCTTCTACTTTTCTTTGATTCAAAATGCACTTCCAGTAGATTAAAGGAAGCCCCTTATTCTCTTGTTAAATAAAATTTTAATTTGGGGCACTGTTTAACTTTACCTAAGCAGTGCACAGAGAGATGAAGGAAGTGCTATTTCTTCTGGATGTTTGCTTAAAATGACGTCGCCACCTAACATCATTATGTTGATACAGGAAGCTGAAGAAGATGTATCGCGCATATAAGGAGGAGAAGGAAGGGGCGGAAGATGAAGACGACAAAGATTCCAAACGAGAGCCGCAGCGCTGGGATTTGGACTACGATCTGGAGCCATACGAGGGTCTGAGCCCAGAATACATGGAGATGGGTGAGTAAATGAACTCTCCAACAAAATGTAGATGCTTGACTAATAAGCACCTACATATCAAAAATGCTTGGCAGCATGACCATGAGTACCTCTATGCCCTGGGAACTCAACCCCGCAGCTTTATAGATTAAATTAATTTTACGTCACACCGCAGGCAACCGCACATCCTGGTTCTTTTGAGCAGCATATTTCAATGGTGGATATGGGCAGCGCTACCATTTTAATAATCTTTTAAGCATTATATAATGTAATATATAATATTGATGTTAATAAAAGTTGTTATAAAGGGACATCTATGGTTTATAAAGTTTATAAATGTTTATTATAAAGGGATATCTATGGTTTATAAAGTTTATAAATGTTTATTATAAAGGGATATCTATGGTTTATAAAGTTTATAAATGTTTATTATAAAGGGATATCTATGGTTTGTAAGCTTTATAAATGTTTATTATAAAGGGATATCTATGGTTTGTAAGCTTTATAAATGTTTATTATAAAGGGATATCTATGGTTTATAAAGTTTATATATGTTTATTATAAAGGGATATCTATGGTTTGTAAGCTTTATAAATGCTTATTATAAAGGGATATCTATGGTTTATAAAGTTTATATATGTTTATTATAAAGGGATATCTATGGTTTATAAGCGTTTATAAATGCTTATTATAAAGGGATATCTATGGTTTATAAAGTTTATAAATGCTTATTATAAAGGGATATCTATGGTTTATAAAGCTTATAAATGTTTATTATAAAGGGATATCTATGGTTTATAACGTTTATATATGCTTATTATAAAGGGATATCTATGGTTTATAAAGCTTATAAATGTTTATTATAAAGGGATATCTATGGTTTATAACGTTTATATATGCTTATTATAAAGGGATATCTATGGTTTATAAAGCTTATAAATGTTTATTATAAAGGGATATCTATGGTTTATAACGTTTATATATGCTTATTATAAAGGGATATCTATGGTTTATAAAGTTTATAAATGTTTATTATAAAGGGATATCTATGGTTTATAAAGCTTATAAATGTTTATTATAAAGGGATATCTATGGTTTATAAAGTTTATAAATGTTTATTATAAAGGGATATCTATGGTTTATAAAGTTTATAAACGTTTATTATAAAGGGATATCTATGGTTTATAATGTTTATAAACGTTTATTATAAAGGGATATCTATGGTTTATAAAGTTTATAAATGTTTATTATAAAGGGATATCTATGGTTTATAAAGTTTATAAATGTTTATTATAAAGGGATATCTATGGTTTATAAAGTTTATAAACGTTTATTATAAAGGGATATCTATGGTTTATAAAGTTTATTATAAAGGGATATCTATGGTTTATAATGTTTATATATGCTTATTATAAAGGGATATCTATGGTTTATAAAGCTTATAAATGTTTATTATAAAGGGATATCTATGGTTTATAAAGCTTATAAATGTTTATTATAAAGGGATATCTATGGTTTATAAACTTTATAAATGTTTATTATAAAGGGATATCTATGGTTTATAAAGTTTATATATGTTTATTATAAAGGGATATCTATGGTTTATAAACTTTATAACATGTTTATTATAAAGGGATATCTATGGTTTATAAACTTTATAACATGTTTATTATAAAGGGATATCTATGGTTTATAAACTATAAATGTTTATTATAAAGGGATATCTATGGTTTATAAACTTTATAAATGTTTATTATAAAGGGATATCTATGGTTTATAAACTTTATAAATGTTTATTATAAAGGGATATCTATGGTTTATAAACTTTATAACATGTTTATTATAAAGGGATATCTATGGTTTATAAACTATAAATGTTTATTATAAAGGGATATCTATGGTTTATAAACTTTATAAATGTTTATTATAAAGGGATATCTATGGTTTATAAACTTTATAAATGTTTATTATAAAGGGATATCTATGGTTTATAAACTTTCTAACATGTTTATTATAAAGGGATATCTATGGTTTATAAACTTTATAAATGTTTATTATAAAGGGATATCTATGGTTTATAAACTTTATAAATGTTTATTATAAAGGGATATCTATGGTTTATAAACTTTATAAATGTTTATTATAAAGGGATATCTATGGTTTATAAACTTTATAAATGTTTATTATAAAGGGATATCTATGGTTTATAAACTTTATAAATGTTTATTATAAAGGGATATCTATGGTTTATAAACTTTATAAATGTTTATTATAAAGGGATATCTATGGTTTATAAACTTTATAAATGTTTATTATAAAGGGATATCTATGGTATGTATTGAAGAAACTATGTAGGTTCTTTCTGAATTATCGTTAAAACATGTTTTATCAGTGTTTACATTCGTAGTACCCCTTTTGTATTAAGCTGGGCTAGGGAAATCATTTTAATAAAGATTACAAAGGTCAGCTTTGTGGGACTTCGACTTTTCTGAGTGCTATTGACCGAGCAATCAAAATTAACCTTTGGTATTGCACTCTGAAATGTCACTGAAGTTGTTAGTAGCCTGTAAGTAGTTAGCAAGCTTAGTCTTAGCACAGAGCTGTGCCATCGTGTACTAGGAATGTGTGACTGATCGAGTACTCGTTTCTGCACCAACTAGTTGACAATTAAAAACACTATACAGTGTGCAATATACAGTTTTTGTAGAGTCATGCATACCAATGGATAAGGATCCGTTTATATAGTGGAAAGAAAATGTGAAGCGCTATGAGAAACTTGGAAGCTTATCTGTATATGTGTATGTGTGTGAAATCTCTGGCAGAGCACATTTTCTAAAATAAAAATTTCTACCACCATGCTCAACCAGCTACAGGAACCTTTGTTAATAAAAACAAAATGTATGTTTCAAGTAAATTAAATTACTTACATTTTAATTCATGAGTAGAGCTAAAGACTCTGGGACAAAAGTAGGACAAAACTGTGCTACGCAAATGAACCGTGAAGCACTAATCCATTTACAGTACTTTGAGCAATTTGGACAGTGCTACACAATCCACAAATTGGTCCACTCTGCAGTTGGTATCAGTCGTGGGGGTTAGTGGGGTAACGCAGTCCCACTCGCACTCACAGTGGTGCTGCAGAAGTGACTTTATAAATGAGAGAATGTAACTGCAAGCAATGTTTCAAAATAGGGATTGAGCATATACAGTGGCAAGAAAAGTATGTGAACCCTTTAGAATTATCTGGTTTTCTGCATTAATTGGTCATAAAATGTGATCTCATTTTCATTAAAGTCACACGTATAGACAATGTGTGTAACAAAACTCATTCAATATGTCTTTATTGAACACATCCCATTAAAATGAATTAAGTGAACCCTTGGATTTAATAACTGGTCGATTCTCCTTTGGCAGCAATAACCTCAACCAAGCGTTTCCAGTAGATGCAGATTAGACCTGCACAACATTCAGAAGAAATTCTGGATCATTCTTCCTTACAGAACTGCTTCAGTTCAGACAAATTCTTAGGATGTCTGGTGTGAACGGATCTCTTTAGGTCATTCCACAGCATCTCTATTGGGTTAAGGTCTGGGCTCAGACTGGTCCACTCCAAAAGGTGGATTTTCTCTTTTTGAAGCCTTTCTGTAGTGGATTTACTTCAGTGTTTAGGATCATTGTCCTGCTTCATCACCCAATTTCTACTGAGCTTCAGCCACCCTGAACTTATCCTGTAGGATATATTGCTAAACTGGGGAATCCATTTTCCATTGATGAGGACAGGCGGTCCAGGCCCCGAAGCAGCAAAGCAGCCCCAAATAATGATGCTACCCCAAAAAATCTGCACCGCTGAGACGATGTTTTCATGTTGGTATGCGGTGCCCTTTTTATGCCATACATATTGCGGCGCACAGCAATGCTGTTGTTGGAAAGCAGTTGCTCCCTTCATGGTGTCCTGCCATGGACACCATGCCTGTTAAATGTTTATCATATAGTAGGCTCATGAACAGAGATGTTAACCATTTCCAATGATTCCTGCAAGTCTTTAGCTGTTACTCTAGGGTTCTTTTTTACCTCATTGAGCATTCTGCGGTGTGCCCTCTGAGTCATCTTGGATGGACAGACACTTCTAGGGAGAATACCCTTAGAGTGGTCTTACCCTTACAGCTTGTCTAACTGTGGACAGATGAATATCTAAGCTCTTCGAGATAACTTTGTAACCCTTTCCAGCTTTATGCACAGCAACAGTTCTTGATCACAGGTCTTTTTGCAAAGCATGGTCTCGTCGTATCTGCTTCTTGTGAATAGCAAACTCAAAATGTTTGAGTGCTTTTTATAAGTCAAAGTAGCTCTAACCCACACCTCTGATCTCGTTTCATTAATTGTATGCCAGGTTTGCCAACTCCTGATTAAAATTAGCTTTTGTTGACATCATTAGCCTAGGGGTTCACATACTTTTTCCAACCTACACTGTGGATGTTTGAATGATGTATTCAGTATTTACAAAACAAATTCAATAATTAGTTTAAACAAATTGTGTGTTCATTATTGTAACTTAAATGAAGATCAAAACGGATTTTAAGACAAATGTATGACATAAAAGCAGGTAATTCTAAAGGGTTTACATACTTTTTCTTGCCACTGTAAATGGAGGACTGAAGCAGCTACAGAAGCTACTTTTTAACACTTAAACACTTTAAGTAAATTGGTGCAGTGCTGTTAAAAACACTCAAGGTTGTGCAGCACACCCATGCCAATAAGTACACAGTGTATCATCCAGTCATGGTTAAAGTAAATAGTCTATGTCATAATGATTTGGATCAAATCTCAAGGAAAACTAACTGAGAAGCGCTTTGTGGCACTGTAGAATATTGAGCAGCCTCCGGAGACATAGCTGGGCAAGAAAAAGTAGTAATGCTCTTCATGTCAGAAAGCTTGCTTACCCCTGCTCTATTCAGGCTAATATTTGTTTTCAAGTCAATTAGATTTTTAAGTATTTAAAGAGGCATGCAATGACTTTGAGGAATGGGGTTTGATCAAGGACATGCAACATTTATGTATGTGTGTTTGTTTGTCTACAGTTATTCAGTATGGATTTGTCACGCTCTTTGTGGCTTCCTTCCCATTGGCACCAGTCTTCGCTCTGCTTAACAATGTCATTGAAATCCGCCTTGATGCTGCGAAATTTGCTACTGAAATACGCCGACCTGATGCTGTCAGTGCTAAAGAGATTGGTATGAAATTCTTGACTGAGTGCAGCAAATATATTCATACATATGCAAGTTGGATTTCCTTTTTAGACTCTCATTTATTTATCTTTCCTAGGCATATGGTACAACATCTTGAGTGGAATCAGCAAGTTTGCAGTCATTACAAATGTGGGTATTAACACAAAGATTATAACTTCTAACAAATCTAAATCCAACAAATTCACATCTAACTCCTGGTGGCAGAGATTTGAAAGTTTTCTCTATTTCTCTATTCCCGTTTTCCCTCAAGGCGTTTGTGATCTCCTTTACATCGGAGTTCATTCCTCGAATGGTGTATCAGTATTTGTACAGTGAGACAGGCACCATGCATGGCTTTACCAACCATACACTGGCTTATTTCAACACAAGCAATTTTAAACCTGGTACCTCACCGCATGACACCGACTTTGACAGACAACTCCGTCTTTGCAGGTACAAACAACACACAAATACAGATACATACAAAAATGCTGATGTGGACACAACTTACCTGCATTTTCTGATATCACACACTATCTCCATCAACTCCTTATCATAGGTACAAAGAATATCGAGATCCCCCCTGGTCACCTGAGTCTTACCAGCTCTCTAAACAATACTGGTCTGTGCTTGCTGCACGTCTGGCATTTGTCATTTTTTTCCAGGTCAGTTTTTGTAAATGTTATCTTAGTATTATGTAGGCTCTAGTATTTACCTAACCTTAAATATGTACAACCGAAACACTTAAACATGGAGCAAATTCCACCAAACTTAAGAGCTCAAATATCGAACATTTTTACTGAGGAATTCATATTAATGCCTTAACAAAATTGCCCCAGAAGTTTTATTAATAGTTGTTTTATAAACAACAGGACAACTTTTCAAAAGTGTAAATTCTGTCCTCATTAAATCATCCTCATTTGTGTTGCAGAATTTGGCTATGTTCCTCAGTATGCTGGTGGCATGGTTGATCCCAAACGTGCCTCGTTCTCTGAAGGAGCAGCTGAAGAGAGAGAAAGCACTCCTGTTAGATCTTTTACTCACCGAGGAGATGGACAAGCAGTGCACCAACTCACACCCATTAACGACAACCAACATTGAGGTTTTCGTCAAGAGTCTAGAGGAGGAACCACCAGAGGAGCCACCTGTTTTCAGTAGGGTAGAGCTGAGCCAACCAGACGAAGAGCTGAAAGAACTTTGGGTATCCAATGGAGAGGAGGAAGAGCCTGAGGAACAACCAGAAGAGGAACCTATTGCGTCCACTAGTGAACTCCTTGATGATAAACCTCAACCTTCTATCTGTGAGACTCTCAATACAACTACAGATTCCCTTTCTGAGACAGCTTGTCATGTTGCATCCACCACACCTTCAACACCTGCAGATCATGGCACAAAATGTTCAAACTCATCAGTTAATTTAGCCAAAACAGGCTCACTAGCCCGTTTTTGGCAGTTTGACTTGAACGGACCTCCACCTCAAGACCCTAGTTCCAAGGCTGAGAGCCGTTGTCAAACCCTTCCAGCAAGGCACATTGGACCTGAGCCTGAGGAAAGTGCAACCAGAACCAGCCAATCTACCACATTCACACACCTTGACCAAAAGGTTCCTCCTTCTCCTAGCGAGCTCACAGGGAATGTCCCGAGAGCACTGTCTACATCCAAGCCCTCTGGAAGCCAGACGTCCATGTTGTCCAAAATGGATTCCACTGGAATTGAGTTGGCAGTACTGCCTCACCCACCATCAAAACCAAAGCTTGCAGGCAGCCTTTCAACAGCCTTGCCACGTCCTCCTTCCAAACCAGAGCTTGTGGGTAACCAGTCAACGGGATTACCACGACCTCCCTCCAAACCAGAGCTGATGGGAAGCACAATGAAAGAGCTTCCGCCCCATGATCCAGGCTTCAAAGCCAAGGGCAGATGTCAGACTCTTCCTCTGAGGCAAAGAGACCCTGAGACTGTCGGGGAGACATCAGTCAGACCTAGTCACTCGACCACCTTTACACACCTCAGTCAACAGATCCCACCTTCACCCAGCGATCTCAAACGTAACACCCCTGTATGAGTGGAGCAACACTCCACATATTCAGCACCTTGCATCCAATGACCACTCTTAGTGCCAGGCAAACCATGCCATCAGCAACTCATCTGTGACTCATCAATTTCTCATTGATGAATGAATGATCATCAATGGTAATTCTGGATGTAGGCCAATTGTTGATAGCTTAGTGGAGGTTCTATTGGTAGCTAACCCAGTCAGCGATATATCTCAAGTTGTGATTTGCCATTGCGATAACTCTGCACTACTCTGGATTTGGAGGACTTGATTGAAGGACCAAGTGCAGCCAAGTACAGCTTGTGCATACTGGGTACTTTAATATAACTTTGGAGCCATATGATGGGGCTCAGTGAGTCTTAAACATTGTCTTATACTGTGTCTTGTCATTCTCTGTTTCACATACAAACACCTGTACAGACACATGCACATGCACACACACACACCAAATCACATTACCCTTGCCTCTTGAACCAGAACAGGTGAGGAGAGAGAGGCTTAGGAATATGGACCAAAGGGCTTTGCAGCCCATAATGATTTGTTACTCAGCAAGTGGAACCTTCATTTTGTGGTGTTGTTCTCATGATTTTTGTTCCATGTATTTATGATGAAAAATAACTAAATGTGGACTTAATAACAATAACAATATTGGTGGCAATATACATAGCATGTAACTTGTCGGTTAGCAAGCTCTTCATTTTTACGTTCTTCATAATGTGATGTTGAAGTGGATTCATGGACATGCAAAGCCAATTATTTATCGATAAGTGAACATTTGTTAATACCAGCTTGCAAATAGATGGCTATGCTGTAGTATTTTACATAAATTCAATTTAACACTATGCTAGCGCAGCTCAAGCTTATGTAAAGCATGCTATATTCACTGTGAAGGTGCTTTCAGGGATCATGATTTAGACACATATAGAAACATCACTTCTAATAACCACCATCCCCATTAAAGTGGCACAAGAGGTATGTATAGACTGACCATGTACACACTGCAAAATTTGGGGAGTGACAACCATATTTATTGGCAGAAGTGGGTACATATGTGCGTACGGAATACATGTGCCTCTCTTACATACTATCAGCTTGTGATTGTTGACATAGTGATAAACATGGCAACATTTTGTTTTAACTTATTTGCTAATTTGACCAAATTAATCTTAAAGACCTAAGATGTATTAATGTTTGAAATTGTCATCATCAGAGGTGCCATACTTTGTTTATGTTCGTTTTTGGGCTAGTTCACCAAGCACTTTCATTTATTGGTGAACTATTCTTTTAAGCACTCAGAATAGGATTGATAACCATATTTACTTAGTGTGTACATGGCAACAGTGTATGTTTAGTGGCAGATGACTATGATATGCATTGTGCTACCAGGGATAATAACTAATAGCTAATAACAGCTGTAAACCAGCATTCACTTCCATGAATCCAGAATGTTCACTTGTTATTCCATGTTATTTCTAGGTCTTGAGAAACTCTGACAATATTTTGATAAAATAATGGAGAAAAAAAATATTACTGTTCATAATAAAAAGTGGAAAGGGAGGGGTCTCTGTTTTCTTTATTTAGCATCCCCAATTTCACCTGGACAGATCCATTTTCTGTTGTAAACTTAAGGAACAACCAATAACTAGCCTATATCCATGTTTTTTTTTAACCTTTTTGTTTATTATAGCACTGTATTTAATTCCTGCTTGACATCTTGATTGACACTTTGGATTCTGTACTGTTGATTACCACTAGATGGAGAATGAACACCAAAACTAGACAGACGGTGAGGGTAGATACACTAGTGAGACAAAAGACAGCACTAGGATCAACGGTAACAGGCCTGGATCTAGACTAAGAATAGCGGGGCAGTGGTGTGGGGTTCTAAAGTTTTAATATTGAACCATACAGGATGACAAGAATTATTTGTCAAGTTAAATGGTCCTGTCAAACTGAATATTGCCAATTGCAGAGCCAGAATCTGAAGTGAACTACCACATTTTACAGTTTGAGATCATTAACATGGTAGACATATCAGGCTGTCTTAAGGGGGGGTCACACACTGAATGTGTCTGGCAGATGACCGTCATCACCCCACTGCGTCTGTCGGTGGCACCCAGCTATGACTCCGGAGGCTGCTCAAAATTCTACAGTGCCAAAAAGCACTTCTCAATTAGTTTTCCTAGAAATTTGATCAAAATCATTATGAAAGGACATAGGCTATTTACTTTAACCATGACTGGATGATACACTGTGTATATGTATCTTTCACATAGCCTTGACACAATGTATTTTCAGTTTCAAGTATGTCTTTTTGTGGTTTGAAAGCTTAAATAAAGCCTATTCAAGGCTACATAAAAATTGCACCATCACCATTTCTAATCAGTTTAGAAATAACCTGCAAGCTCATCAATGTCACTTTGTTCATTCTTGAAGAAGAACAAAAACCTTTGTAATTTTTGTGTGTATGGTGACTAGATTAAAAACTTTGGACATCCACCTGCACCTCATCAACATATCCTATGTGCGCGATACCTGTGCCTTGTCCTAACCAGGACATGATGTGGTGTTGCACTTCTCATCAGGTTTGCGACCAGCTTTAAACAGTTAATGTTACCAAAAGGGACCACATTGTAAAGTGTTACTAGATCATTTGGTATAGGTTCTAAATTATGTTAATGGAATTCCAATTGGAATCCTGTAAACATACTACCTTTAGGATTATTGTCCATAAGTTAAAGGGGTCCAACATTTTAACGTTCCAAAAAGGACATAAAGGCAGCATAAAAGTAATCCATACAACTCGAGTGGTTTAATCCAAGTCTTCTGAACTGATACAATCGTTTTGTCCCTTGTTCATACACTTCCTTGCTCTTGGCGCATGTGCAGCATGTGGGTACTTGTTTGAGCATTGTTTCAAGAGATATGGATTAAACCACTGGACACATATGGATTGCTTTTATGCTGCCTTTATGCCCTTTTTGGAGCTTGAATGTTTTGGTCCTCCATACTTGTATTGAATGGACAAAAATCATACATCCTTCACATCATTATTCCTTCAAAATATCTTTCTGTTCTGCAGAAGAAAGAAAGTCATAAAAGTTTGAGACGACATAAAAAAAAAACATAAAAAAGATGAGATAGCCATGTGTTATATATCGTTGGAAAGGTCTTGATTTGTAGAATGCAATGACCTCACGCAAAGGTCAAACTGCAGTGAGTTTTAGTGTATGAAATTACCACAGACACATAGAAATATAGTAAACAGGACTGTCTTATTGTCACATTTTTCCTTATTACTTTCTTAAACATACATATAACATAGAAAAAAACATATCGTAATTTACAGCAGACGATGTTGATTCAAAACCTAAGCAGGGTTGAGACTGACCAGTACCTGGATGGGAGACCTCCTGGGGAATATTGCTGCAGGAAGTGGTATTATGGTGGCCAGCAGGGGGTGCTCACCCTTCGGTCTGTGTGGGTCCTAATGCCCCAGTATAGTGATGGGGACACAATACTATCAAAAAACCAAGGTCCTGTCTCTCTGTGGTCATTAAAAATCCCAGGACACTTCTTGTAAAGAGTAGGGGTATAACCCTGGTGTCCGGGCTAAAATTCCCCATCATGGTCTCCTAATAATCCCCATCCCTGAATTGGCTACATCACTCTACTCTCCACCAATAGCTGGTGTGTGGTGGGCGTTCTTGTGCACTGTGGCTACTGTCACATTATCCAGGTGGATGCTGCACATTGGTGGTGGCTGAGGAGATTCCCCCTATACTATGTAAAGCGCTATATAAATGTAAGGAATTATTATTATGAAATATTCCTCAGAGTGTACATGGAAAGGCAATGCAAAAAAGGGCACTCAACACATTTTTCTTGTGTGTGTGTGTGTGTGTGTGTGGGCAGGTTTATGTGGTTTACGAGGACATTTTTTTAGGTTACAAACAGGTAATTACAAGAGTATTATGCTATAAATGTGGTTTATGAGGACATTTCTAGTGTACCCATAATTTAAATAGCTTAAAAAAACATTTTAAACAATGTTTTATTGAAAATGTAAAAATGCAGATAGTTTTTTGTGAGGGTTGGGTTTAGGGGTTGTGTTGGGTTTAGGGGTTGTGTTGGGTTTAGGGGTATGTGTTGGGTTTAGGGGTTGTGTTGGGTTTAGGGGTTGTGTTGGGTTTAGGGAATGTGTTGGGTTTAGGGGATGTGTTGGGTTTAGGGGTTGTGTTGGGTTTAGGGGATGTGTTGGGTTTAGGGGATGTGTTGGGTTTAGGGGTTGTGTTGGGTTTAGGGGTTGTGTTGGGTTTAGGGGTTGTGTTGGGTTTAGGGGTTGTGTTGAGTTTAGGGGTTGTGTTGGGTTCAGGGGTTGTGTTGGGTTTAGGGGTTGTGTTGGGTTCAGGGGTTGTGTTGGGTTTAGGGGTTGTGTTGGGTTTAGGGGTTGTGTTGGGTTCAGGGGTTGTGTTGGGTTTAGGGGTTGTGTTGAGTTTAGGGGTTGTGTTGGGTTTAGGGGTTGTGTTGAGTTTAGGGGTTGTGTTGGGTTCAGGGGTTGTGTTGGGTTTAGGGGTTGTGTTGGGTTTAGGGGTTGTGTTGAGTTTAGGGTATGTGTTGGGTTCAGGGGTTGTGTTGGGTTTAGGGGATGTGTTGGGTTTAGGGGTTGTGTTGGGTTTAGGGTATGTGTTGGGTTTAGGGGTTGTGTTGGGTTTAGGGTATGTGTTGGGTTTAGGGGTTGTATTGGGTTTAGGGGTTGTATTGGGTTTAGGGGTTGTGTTGGGTTTAGGGGTTGTGTTGGGTTTAGGGGTTGTGTTGGGTTTAGGGGTTTTGTTGGGTTTAGGGGATGTGTTGGGTTTAGGGGATAGAATCTATAGTTTGTACAGTATAAAAACCGACATTATGGAATGTCCTCATAATGATAGGTAGAACAACGTGTGTGTGTGTATGTGCAAGTGTGTGTGTGTGTACAAATGTCCGAGGACTTTGTGTGTGAAAAATGCACACACCCATATTTGTGCTCATCTGAAGAACTGGGCTGATGGCTGGTCATTTTTGTCCGGGAACATGGCAAGTGTAACAAAGTGAAATAAAGCCAAACAAATGTAAAGAAAATGGTCCAAATTTAATGTGTGTTTTCAGATACCATATGTGAAAAAAGTCAATTAATTCTATTCCAATTGTATTAAGTAAAAAAAAAATTTTTTTTTTTAAACTAAGAAAATAAAAGCTGTCTGGGTCAAAATGACCAGAACACAACACAAATGTTTAAAAAGGCTTTCTTACTAAATTACCAAAATGACTCGCAAGATTTTTATTTGAGATTGTTTTTAAATTAAATTTTCCTGTAGCTCAATGGTATAGTATAGCACTAGAAAACTCAAGGTCACAGGTTCGATTCCTAGGGCACAAGCACACTTAAAATGTATAGCTTCGGAGAAAAGCCTCTTAACCACAAGAGAACACTAACGGCCAGTAAGAATGTCATGCCAAACAGAAGGTTAAACGGAGACTTCTTTGTTTCACTCTGTGAGTTATTAACCCGTTTAGGGCATGCAATATTTCAAGGTTCATCTCCTCTCTCTCTCGTCCTTACCTCTGCCTTTCTTTCACTCTACCTGAGTAATCGTGGCCCCTCCCACACATCCCATTCTTTGGCCCCTTTAAAAACACAACATACACACACACACACACACACACTCAGGCGGTTCAAAGAGCCCATTGTTGGAGATTGAGGTATGCAGTGAAAGTGTGTGTGTTTGTGCTCGTTCAGCCAATACCTATAGCGGATTCATCAGAACAGGGCAGGACTTTGGAGGATCTATCGAAAGGTGTGTCTGGGAACAGAATTCCAAAGGAAGAAAGGAAAACAGGTGGAGAGAGAAAAGTTAAAACGAAAAGGCAGCATACGTATTTTGGACTAAGAGGGAGACAGAAGGTAAGAATATTTTTGTTTGCGTTTCTCATAAGTGAGTCTTTGGGACATTATGTATGTGTGTGTCATGGTAACAGTTGATACTTACAATAAGAACACCAATACAATAAGTAACCTGAGCTACAACGCTTTTATGCCCGTCTGTCTTTCCAACACAATGCTGCTTTAAATCAGTGGACGGACACTCTTTCACTATTGTCCTCTGTGTAACACAATATTCATTAAACCAGTTTTTTTATACTCTAGGCTGGGACACTTGGGTTGATAATGTCTCTAAAAGACTGGTTTGTACTGTAGTTGGATACTCCCTACGAGACTTAATGAGTCACAGTGAAACGCTCCAACTGGCTTTTCTTTAGCGCTGTTCAAACATGCTTTAAACTCTTCAAACACACAGGCACACATATTCTCACACTCTGATATGGTTTCAATGTCAATTATGTTTAATCTATAAATTCTCTGGTTCCCAAAAATGTCGTGGGAACACATCTATCACACATTTGCTTCACTGCAAAGTGGAAGAACACATAAGTGAAGAGCATTTTCGGGTGCCTTAGGATGTTCTAAATGTACCTCCCCATTAGCTATACAGCAGAATTGAAATATCTCAAAATAGGCATCGTAATAAGATACACTGCCATTATACTGTGTTTTTTCCCAGGGCAATGCTCAGTGAGTGGTTTTGGTGGGATCGGCTGTGGTTGCCGAGGCCATTGACATGGGCGGACCTAAAGGATGGTGAGGGGCGTGTCTACGCCCGGGTTTCCCACCTGTATATCACTATACCTGTAGCAGTACTGCTGCTAGGCTTAAGAGTAATTTATGAAAGGTACACACACATATATATATAAACAGAGACACATTGCTAAAGTCATTCATTTTAATGCTGGTTCATGCTGGTCTGGCTTGTGAACCAGTATAAATATGCTCAGCTAAATTTCTCTGGAAATGCTAGTTAAGAAGCTTGTGCACAAAATGTGCATGTGTGAACACTAACAAAAAATAAGTACTTGGGTCAAAGATGTGATGCACATGTGTTTGTCTAGATCTATTAAAGGTGCAATATGTAATATAGTTATTGTATTAAAGCATACGATAATCATAATATGTTATCAGATATTTAGGAAACATGCTAAGTTGAAATACTGGTTTCTCTAAAACATTGCTTATTATATTTGGACATTGACAGAGTTATAAAAAATCCACATGGGCTGGTTGATAATTTGCAAACGTATACATTAGCTGATGAACTTACAGTGTAAGGCTCATCGCTTGCCATAGTCAGTTTGCTAGTTCCTGTTGCGTGTCCTCAAGCTGCAACCCGCGTGAGCTTTGAGTCTGGGGAGGAGGGGGCGAGGGAGATTCCTCTCTCCATTATTTTGAATTTGGACTGCAGTACCCATTTTAAACGCTTGATGTCAATGTTACATATTGCTCCTATAAGCTATAAAAAAATACATTAAAAACGCAATTCAAACAAAACAATTACAAAAACGGCACTACAGTTTTCAATTTCAGGATTCAAAATCATACCAAGTAAAAAATATATGATGTGGTGTAACCATCCAGAGATGGTAAAAAAAAGAGGTCTAAAGTGGTTTTAAAATAATATATATATATATATTAGTTACACCACCTGATGATTTGGTGGAAATGTAATATATATATATATATATATATATATATATATATATTACATTTCCACCAAATCATCAGGTGGTGTAACTAGGTCTGGGGATATGTAAAAACAAATATTGTATTGATAATCGCCTTAAAATAATATCGCGATATCCGATTATATCGTCAACCCCCCTTTCGATGATTGTTGAATATTTTTGCTTTAGTGATGAAAAAGGAATAAAATAATAAAGTGAGAAACAAATCTTATAACCACTTGTAAAGATAATAATAATAATATTTTTTAAAACCCCATTACCTACAGAAAGCTCAACCAAATGTGTGTTCTTATCGAAATAGTGTTTGTATTGCGTTTCATTAATACAGTTAATGTTGCCTAAATAAAATAAAATAGAAGAGTTTTAGGTTCAAGGTGAACATGGTCTTGTATTATTTTATGATTTAATCACTTTCGTCTTTGTTTCTTTAATACAAAGATATATTTGAGCGAACCCGCAGAGTTGCGTTCACAATGTTAATCGCACACTGCTCCATGAAAATAAAACAAACTGAATTTCGAGCACCTCCTGAGAGGGTCTTAGGTCATTTGCAGAATACTCATATAGGACACGATTCTTGCACAGTTTTCAGACGACTGAAACAGAGAAGAAAAAGTGATAACTCTTAACATGCACTTGTTTCATGAGACGCTCCCTCTGCACGGGCCTTATTCTTAAAAATACAATTGAACAATTAAATAAGTGTGTTTATTCAAGAGCAGATTCTTTGTGTACAACCCTCCTATTGCATTCAAAATCTGCATACACCTTTTGCATTTGCGGGTCAGTTTTGACCCGGTGGAGTTTTAAGCTTATAAAACATTCATAGTCCAGTTGTTTTCATCAAATACCATATTGTAGCTCAATGTTAACTTCTTAGCTGTTCATACATGTAAAAAGATCAGTTTTTTCGGCATGTTAACTGAAAAATATAAAAATACAAATATAAAATTTTTTTTTTTTAGATATTCTTTAACATTTCAAAATATCCATTAACTACAGCTAAACCAGTGTGATACATGTGAAGATATATTTTTTTATCAAGGTTTATGTGAAATTTGATTTGAATATAACATTGCATTAAATTTTTATAAATATTTAATATGAGAATTTCTAGTAATTTTCCTATCAACTTCCATATTAATTAATTACACATTACTGTTGAAAAACAACTCAGCAGTCATAGTTTACACAACCAAATAAACTTTTTTCCAACCAAACAACATTTGTATGCAATGTTTTTAGACTAAATATATTCTCTTTATTGCATAAACGTCTGAATGTTAATGTGTGATTATGCTGCAAACTGGATCATGATCAGATCAGTCTGTAAATTAAAATGTGGACTTTTCTTACTTTAACTCTTATTCAGACCATGTACGCTTAAACGTTTGCCCTTGCCACACTTCCCTTTAGGCTGTTTCCTTTAATATAGTTTATTTGTTAAATTGGTTATATTGGATATATCTGAGTTGTCAGTTCTGTGTGTGAGTGTGCATGAGACTGTATGTGTGTGTGCATGTTTGTAAACAAGATGCAGTCCTATTTTGAGACAAAAAAAAAAAAGTGTGTGAGAGTTTGGGAAAGAGGCTAAAAGAAAAATCTAATTCATAAATGTGTGAAAATATCTGCATAATAACATCTGAAAAGCCTCAATTGAATATTATATCTCATAAATTTTCTTCTAAAAATGTACATTTTTGTAGTCTTGACAAAGTCACAAAGTTTGGTTGCCGTTCGAAAAACGATGATGTATTTAAAAATTATGATTTACCTCTACCAAGTCAAAAAATGACCCGAATGCAATAGGGGGGTTAACAGCATTTCTTGTCCTGTGTTTCTCCGAGACATCTTACAGGTTGCCCATAACTGTTGCGGGATGAGCATTTACATTACTGTTTTTGGCAGATGCTTTTATCCAAAGCGACTTACAGTGTAATTATTACAGGGACAATCCCCCCGGAGCAACCTGGAGTTAAGTGTCTTGCTCAAGGACACAATGGTGGTGGCTGTGGGGATCGAACCAGTGACCTTCTGATTACTGGTTATGTGCTTTAGCCCACTACGCCACCACCACTCCAGGAAATTTAGCAAATTTCATGAGCAAATTTACCCGCTCATGAAAACCTGCATTTGGAAGAGGAACTTGCGAATAAGGAGCTGGTTATTCAGCCTCATCGCATTTGGCAGGTGGCGGGTGCAAATTTCACACCCTGGGCTACTGTTAAAAATATCTGGCAACTTCCTAGACCCATGGTTTTGCCATTTACCGATATTGTCGATCATCGTCTGTCAGTGAGTGTCGAAATCGGTATCGGGAGATTTATAAGACATCGTTGATATCCGATTACACCATCCTATCGCCCAGCCCTTGGTATAACGACATGTAGGTTGTAAATATTTTTTGTCATGTGACAAATATTGAAATTTTTATCACCTTTATTTGGCAATGACCCGCTTATTAAAACATATCTCTGTTATCATGGTAATACACCATGGTATTATTTGAAGCATGTAATATAATTTATAATACCAATAAATAAAAAGAGTAATCATTCCGTACCATGATATAAATCAAAGTATCATGGTATTACCATATAACACCATCACTGTTGGTACCATCACAGTACTTTTAGTGAGGGCAGGCATGCTGATCATTTTAGCAGCAAATATGTAAAAGCGGTATGCACACTCATACACTCGAATATTATTACAAACATAAACACACTATAGTGAGGTGCTTTCCAAGATGTGAGATAAAGCCAGTACAAAATACTGTCACTATATATATGTTCTTATATTGGCTAGAGTGCAGTGTATGGTCTCTGTGCTGAGGTTCACAGCGGGTGACTCTTTGACTTACGGTCTCATTGCTCTTCTTTCATTCAACAGGCTGATTGCTGTGCCACTTGCTGATGCCCTTGGGGTTAAAGATAAAGTTCGCTTAAGTGCGTCACACAACCCAGTGCTGGAAAAATACTACAACTTAAACTCTAAACATCCAACACAGGTTAACCTGCCATACACACACACGACCAGAACAGTGTTCAGTGATGTCAGAAAAACCTGGTTAACTTATTAACTGCATATATAATGCATTATAAAGGTATTTTTAAAAGTTACTCAAGAATTATTGTAACTAGGGATGCATGTTATATCAGCGACTTTTATTGGCTTATTTGTGCTGATAATTTGTAACGGATTATTTGCTTGCAACAGAGAATTGCATCTGTTTGAAGTTCGTTATTTTGTCTTTGTTTTAACATAAATATACTTACATAAATGGACACGATACATAAATACTTATATAAATGGACACACTCGTTTATTGTAATTTATTTCTCATTCATATCCACATACATCTGTCATATACTGTAGACACACTTCTGGTTTATGCTACATCTGCTGCCAAACCTTAAACAGCAACCGATAAGAGCCATCAAAAGCTTAGATATTGTAAAATGTAGATTTATTAGCTATAGGTCACAGGTATCAGCTGTGAATTATCAGTTATTGGTATGTGCCAAAACCATTCATTTCAGTGCATTTTTAACTGTTACCCCAGTTGCAATGCATTATAATACTTACGTATTCATTGTTATACCTTTTAAAAGTATAATAGTACTATAAAAAAAAGTCAGACTAGCACGTGATTGATTTCAAATGCTCATTTGAGCACTGTAATTGCTCTGTAATCTCCTAGTGTGATAATTAAACCACAAAAGCATGCAATTAATTACATAAATATATAGTGTGCATGTGCTGCACACTTCAAAGTGAATGTGTGAAGCCACTCATATGCTAAAAACATCACATTTTGTGAGTATCGTGCGCTATCCTTGTTGTAATAGTTTCATTAAATTTTACTGGTATTGCTACCGACTACTGAACTGTTGGTAGCGTGACAACCCTAAAGAATATTATATAATATTCTAAAATATTATAAAAACCTCTAAATTGCATTAGAATATTTTATAGCCTATTATAGAACTTCTTAATTCATTTTATAAAACACATATTTCTGATTCTGGATGCTGATTGGTCAATACAGCACTCATGTGACATGTTACTTGCACAAAACAGTAAATACTGCTGTGGGTGCTACTGTGCAACACCCATAGAGACCAACAATTAAGCTTAGTTTACATGTCAGGGACTACATGTATCTTCTGGCAGAAGGATGGCATTTAATGAATTTAAAATATATGTTTTTAACATATTATGTAGAAAGAGTTTTACTCCAATATACAGACTTCATGTGAAGTTGAAAGAAGGAACCATTAATAGAAACATTTGTTGGCCATCGCTTGCATATGGGGCAAGTACATATTGACATATGAAGTTTGTTTATCTAACACTGTTTGTGTTATTTTATGTACACAGACAGATATAAAAGGTGTGTGTAAGAGGTTGGGCTGGTCAGAAAGGCAGGTGGAATGCTGGTTCCGCAAAAGGAGGAACCAGGACAGACCCGGAGTTCTGAAGAAATTTAAAGAAGCAAGGTATATTTGCACATACATACACGTATATATATATCAAGTATAAATACCTTGTTAAGATCGCAACTACACACAACTGTGTACATCTTTATGTCTGTATTTTTGGGATTAACAAGAATATCTCTACTATATAGTTGGCGGTGTGCCTTTTACCTCTGTTCTACTGTTGGAGGGGTGCTGGCACTACATGATGTGAGTATTTCTTCTGCATACACAGTCAATTCATTGACTGTATTTGAATCTTTGGTTGACATCCAAGCTTTGTGTGTGTGTGTGTGTGTGTGTGTGTGTGTGTGTGTGTGTGTGTGTGTGTGTACAGTATGTGTTAAGGCACATACAGAAGTTCTCAGGAGAGGCCTTGAATCGGCATGTGTTTGTGAGAGATGCCTGAGGGGTAATTAGTAACATTTTCCCTGTGATTAGCTCTAGCTCTAACTGAAAGATCCACTAAGAGGCACAATAATAGGTATGGAAAGGCCTACACACACCTAGAAACACACATGCTGTAAGTGTTTGATATTAGTGGTGCTTTGCCTACTCGCTCCAAAAAATAAGTGTATTATTAGTTTTCAAAGTGATCAGACAAATTTTCATCTGGTGGACGATAAAACCAGTGAAAAATCCCAAAGACTTAAATTGAAAGGGGAACCCAAATCTTGTCCATGGATAAGAATAACAAAGAATTTGGGTGGGATCTTTTGACTTTACTAACCTAGCAACCACCCAGAACACCCCAACAACCACCTAGTGACACTTTAGCAACCACCCAGAATACCTCAGCAATCGCATAGTAATGTCATGGCAACCGTCCTCAACACATTAGCATTATGGTGGTGATATTGAATATATTACACTTGTAAAATAAAGGTTCCAATTAGAACCAAAAAGGGTTCTGTGGCCTGATACCTTGGGAGAACACTAAGTTCCAAATAGAAATTGTATTGTCTAGTTTAGGAAACCATGTATCTACTGGTGCTTAAAAGAACCCAGAAACCAATACACTGATCTGAAGAACCTATAATGTTAACATCAAGAACCTTTTAAACCTCCATAGCAACATTTAGCTAACTCAAGAACCTTTTCCAGTGACATTTGTTTATTTACACCAGTGGTTCTTATTATTAAAATAATGTTCCGGGTTCAATACAAGTTAAGCTAAATTGGCAACATGTGTGGCATAATGATGATTACCAAACAAATTAATTTCAACTCATTCCTCCTTTTCTTAAAAATAAAAAAAAAGCAAATATCGAGGTTATATTGAAGCATTTACAATGGAAGTGAATGAGGCCAATTTTTGGAGGGTTTAAACACAGAAATGGGAACTAATGTATTAAGCTGTAAATTTGTTTAAATTGCTATTTTTACAGTCGCTTTAGGGTTTTGTTGACTTTACATCGTCATGGTAACGAAGTTTCATGTCAGCTAGACATTATAAAAAATGTACAAGTTGAAAGCCTAAAGAATTAAGCAGTGTTTACACGTATATCATTTAAACTCTTTTATTATGAAAAAGTGCAGCGTGTCATAGCTGTCTGAATGTGATCTGCCAGGTTCAATTTACCTCCATGTGTATCCGTAAAAACTAACATTAAAGTGAGAGAAAATACACCTCAATAGCATTTTTATGTAGTAAATGGGTGCTGTAGTCTCTCACCATCAACTCTTCTCAGTAGCTTCAATACAAACAGGAAGTTAGATGACAAAATCCCAGAAGAGTGGAGCGGTGAAAAGGGGCGGGGCTTAATAATGTCAATTATAAATTACTCACATTTATGGGGCAACTGTTGTCTGGTGCTGACCAAGTCGTTGCTCAAAGTCAAACGTCTGTTTATTCGTGAGTGGCGGGAAAATCGATAGTTCAAGCAAAATCCTTCATTTTTTCCACAGGGGAAGTGAAAGGCTCTCTGATAAAATGTCCAAATTACTGAAGTTTATCAACATCTGAAAAACGAGGGATTTTTGTTCTTATTTCTGGCTGTTGTGGCGAATCTTGTGCATCGAACTTAAGTTTTTGCGTCAGTATTTTTCAATGCTTTTTTATTTGTAAACATGCATGTCAAAACAACACTGCGCTCCAGCGTGAGACGCTGACATAATAGCGATGCGTCCCATCTCAGGATGGAGCGTGACGTTTTAAAGACATTTTTATATATTTGATCAAATTGTTTTTTTTAAGTGGATGGAATCATCCACTTAAAGGGAGCCACTGAATAGTTCACCCGAAATTTACTTGATTTTATCTTTTACTCTGAATGACTAACCGTGCGTTCACACCAGAAGCGGCGAGAGCGTCAAAATTCACTCTGGCTGCCCTGCCTTCAACGCTCGAGGACGCTCTGACGTAGTTGAAATAGGCGGCAACGTTGTTCAGAATGCTTTGTTTTGTGGACTATATTTAAAGGGGTCGCAATTTAAACATCCAGACATGTCGACCATTTACTTTTTGCCGACCTATCACAAGTAGCGTATATCCTCATGAACTCTTTAAAATGTGAAAATAAGAAATCGATCGATGGCAGAAAGTAATTAAAATTATAGTTGTGTGTTATCAAAATAAAATACATTTGTAATAATAACTGTGGTCTTGGTTGTTTTATATCCCTGTAAGCAAACAGGGACATATCACATATTACTGGGAAACCCGCCACGGCAATAATTAGTTTCTCCTCCATTTTATCTTCGGGACTAATGTTTGGTGGGAACCAAAGTTTACACGGTTGTGTTCTCTAGACTTCACTAGAGCGGAGCACTTCTATATTCCAATAGGTTGCCGCCGAACCGCGTCACAACTCATTACCATAATGTTGACTGCACTTGAACTTTCATCTGACGCCCACACCGCCCAAGACTCGCCGCGCCGCTTCTCGCCACCAAGAGACGCTGATTGTCATTGAAAATGAATGACTTCCGGTCGATTTGACGCTATCGCCGCCTCTGGTGTGAACGCACGGTGATGCATACCCAGCTAACAGTTTTTTGTTCTAAGCACGTTTTCCTAACGTTACACATTAAGTTGTGAAAAGTTCTAAGCACGTTAAAAACGTCCAATATTTTAAAGGTTAAAAGAAAAATTGTGGTATTGAGCAAACGTTCCCTCACCGTTCTCCTGGGAACATTGCATGGTTATAGTTCTGATATTCTAAGGTTCTGGAAAACGTTATTGAAACGTTATTTTCGCGTTGTACAATAATTTTCTTACAAGAAATTGTAAGTATAAATTTGAAAAATGTAGTTGTATGATGGCAAGTTGTAATGACAAATTTTGGAAATGTTTATATATTTACAATGTAGTAGCGTCTAAAGAACGTTTCACTAACAATGTATCAATAACGTTTTCATGTTAATTTTTGGAGAACGTTTATTAACAACAGAAAACGTTCTAATAACGTTACTGTAAAAACGTATTTTCATAACAGGACGTTTAGAGAACGTTAACCAAAGTTCTGAGAAGGTTCCCTGTTAGCTGGGTAATGACTGAAAATGCTGTAATTATTTATGTCATTTCATACCAGTATTTATTTTGTTTATTCTGTGGAAGATAAAAGATGTTTAGCAGAATTAATTCAAAGAAAATTGATTCACACTCCCAAAAACAATGACCAAAAATGCAACATGAATTCAACGCTATATTTCAAGTCTTTTGAGCCATACGTTGTCATTGTGTGATGAACAGATCGACATTTAAGTTGTTATAATGCTGCATTCCATTCGAATCAGATGTGGGATATTCCTTCTTGATTTCTCCGATCTCCAACCATAAATGCATTCCATTGCCAGATGCTCGGAAGATGACGTTTAATGAAACAAAACTGCAACGCTCCCGTTAGCTTAGCAGGTGTTTGACTGTCACTAGAGATGTCTCCTAACAACCCAACTCCGAAAACAATCTGCAATGCTTGCATTTGGTGTATGATTCCAGTATAATTTGCCATATTTTGAACACCTGCTATGCTAACGTTTGTTAAACATGCTTTAATATCACGTAATGTAGGAACTTTGACTCATTTATCGATATTATTTAATGCAAGTGAATGTTTATCACTTTTTTTGTGCATCTTCCTGGGTGCCGACATGATTGTGTGATGTCACGCGCCTGCATCTCGAGCGAAATCTGAGTTTAAAATATCCGCACGACTTTCCAAATTGGAATTACGACCTCAAGTGGCGTTCCATTGCACTTTTCCAAGTAGGTAGTTGGAAAATCCGACATTCCGAGTTGAATGGAACCCAGCATAAGTCTTCCCCTCTTCCCTCTCACATCTCTTTTAAGAGCGTTTGTTTAAAAACAAAAGGTGTGTTGTTAGTGTTATTATTTGGGTATTTCTGAAATAACCGATATTTGAATTTTGCTGTTTTCGTCTAACAGAAACCGTGGCTTTATGACCTACGGGAAGTTTGGGCAGGATTTCCCAAACAAGTAAGTGTAAACCAGACTGAACATTTGCATAGTTCTTGGAAGTTTGCGTTTATGCGAGCACGTTTGCAGGGCATTTGGTTTTTAAATGTGTTTGTTTTGTGTATATACAGTCACTGCTGGACTCTCAGTACTGGTATTACATCATTGAGTTGAGTTTTTATGGCTCTTTACTGTTCAGTGTGGCTGCAGACGTAAAACGGAAGGTAAGAATGCGCCAATTTGTTATCAGAGTTTCGGTCTTCAGCTTTTGTATCTCTTAGGTGATTACATTAATGTCATAAAATAATTAGCATGTTACTTTACGCAAGTCATTGTAATGCAATGGCAATAATCCTTTAAAGACTGTAAAGTGAGATTTAGGTTGCGGTTCGGTAGGACAAATCTTGATTGTGAGTTTGTTCTTTGAAAAATAAATGACTCTTGTAATTGAGAATATTCAGCTTTTCAGAATTTTCCATATCTTAATAGATAAGCCTCTCCTTTTTTAGGTACTGTATATGTGCCTCTCATTCTCTCTCGATCTGTAGGACTTTAAGGAGCAGCTGGTGCACCATTGGGCCACTCTAACCCTGCTGTCCTTCTCCTGGTGTGCCAACTACATCCGCATTGGCACACTAGTCATGCTAGTTCACGACACATCAGATGTCTTACTCGAGGTAAGGAGAGACAAGGGCTGCTAGAGAGAGATTAAATGAGAAAGAAGAGTCAAACTTGTATACATACTTGCTCATACTTGGGGTTAGGAAGAACCTGTGGGTGTCTTCATTTGGTGACGTTAAAACACGCTAAAAAATCCCATAGACTTACATTGAAGGAGGGACTGAACCATTCCTAGGGACCGATTGCACCAGTTGTGCGTAAACTAGTTTTGGTGTAAATGGGCACTGTAGTATGAAACACCATTAGATTTAGTTCAAATATAATTTCACATATTAACCAAATATGTACGAATGCCTGGTGATGTTACATTTACATTACTGCATTTGGCAGAAGCTTTTATCCAAAGTGACTTACAGAGCCCTTATTACAAGGACAATCCCCCCAGAGCAACCTGGAGTTAACTGCCTTGCTCAAGGACACAATGGTGGTGGCTGTGGGGATCGAACCAACATCCTTCTGATTACCAGATTACCAGTTATGTGCTTTAGACCACTACACCATCACCATCCAACTTTCTGGTGCATCACCTGGTGTCCCAGGTTTCAACACACACGATTTTTGTATTTTTATTCAAATTAATAAATGTAAATTTTTTCCAGTTTGTTTTATTAGTATTTATTAAAGGGCTCCTAATTGATTTTAGATACAGTTCCTCAATATGTATAATATACATATTTAAATATACTACTTAGCATATTTAATGATTATGGAACATCCACCGTAACAAGATAACACTAACATTCCTGGCTTTTCAACATTTCTATTTACACATTTTGAAAGCCACTAATTGAATAAATAAAGGTAAAAAGAAGTTCAAAACAGTCGAGCAACGGTATACGGTTTGCGAACAATCAGACACCGGCCACACCGCTGTGGGAGACGATTAGAAGTCCATGAGGACTCTCAGTATAACCATTAACTTTTATTATTAAAATTTTTGTTTTTATTAAAACACAGAAAAACAAATCCATCCATCGGTCTTCAACCGCTTATCAGAAGTCGGGTCGCGGGGGCAGCTGCTCCAGCAAGGGGGCCCCAAACTTCCCTATTCCGAGCCACATTAACCAGCTCTGACTGGGGGACCCCGAGGCGTTCCCAGGCCAGTGTGGAGATGTAATCCCTCCACCTAATCCTGGGTCTTCCCCGAGGCCTCCTCCAAGCTGGACGTGCCTGAAACACCTCCCTATGGAGGCAGCCAGGGGGCATCCTTACCAGATGGCCAAACCACCTCAACTGACTCCTTTCGACGCAAAGGAGCAGCGGCTCTACTCTGAGCTCCTCACGGATAACTGAGCTCCTCACCCTATCTCTAAGGGAGAAGCCCGCCACCCTTTTGAGGAAGCCCATTTCGGCCGCTTGTACTTGGGACCTAGTTCTTTCGGTCATGACCCAGCCTTCATGACCATAGGTGAGGTAGATCGAGAGCTTTGCCTTCCGGCTCAGCTCTCTTTTCGTGACAATGATGCGATAGAGCGTGTGCAATACCGTGTCGCTGCCCCGATTCTCCGGCCAACCTCCCGCTCCATTGTCCCCTCACTCATGAACAAGACCCCGAGGTACTTGAACCCCTTCACTTGGGGCAATACCTCCTTCCCTACCCAGAGAACGCACTCCATCGGTTTCCTGCTGAGAACCATGGCCTCAGATTTAGAGGTGCTAATCCTCATCCCCAACCCCACCCCGATAAACACCCCTGTGGTCTTACATGAAAACATATAAAGGAAAACAAAAACCAAACAAATAATAGAGGGAAAGAGAGAGAGAGAGAGAGAAAAAAAAAAAAATCACACACACTGACAATTACCCATTTCTCTCAACTATTCCTCCCAAGATCCCTCCAAGAATGCAAAATATCCACCCCATTTTCCTAAAAATAAAAACCTAAAAACAGTCTCCACTAAGGCTGCCACTCTCCACATCTCCGAGCACCACTCCTGAAACAGGGGAGCTTCAACAGTTCACCACTATTCCTCCAGTGTTTAATAATGCGTTGGACAGTTCTTAACCCAATTCCAGTGATTTCAGCAATCTCAAAGTTTTCTTTGCTTGATGCAGGCCAATAATTTTCCCCTCCTGAAAGGTAAGAAAAGTAACATCATTTCCACGACCACGGGATACGCCTTCCGACATGGTCAAGAAATGAGAAGCTACACACTGCATGAGTTAGGATTAAAAGGATTGTTGCCACCTGAAACATATTAATCACTGCAATAATGATCCAATCAAAGGCTCCGTAGTATCTGATTATGTAAATCCAAACAGCGACTTTTTTTTTTTTTTTGGCCAGGCAGTGCAATAAATTTCACATTAGTGATGACGAGTTTGTGAATGAATTGTTCTTTTGAACCGGTTCTTTTCAGTGAATGATCTGAACCAGTTCATCCAAATCGGACTGAATCGTTTGAAACACTTTGCATCTCGAGTCAACATTATTCCACAAGTTACTCTATCTTAACCTGTCTCTCGAATGTGCCTGACACTCTGACTCGAAACGAGCCGATAACTGGGAGTAATATGATCCAATGAACCGCGCCAACTAGTTCACAAATCGGACTGAACGCTTCGGTCACAACAGTCGTCTCTTTTGGAGGTTTCTGACATATGAGAATCGATGAGCTGCAGATGCTTAGCATATGTTTGCCATGTAATTAAGGGGGGCAGAATGTATGTTTCCCAGTGCATAACTACAGGGGGGGCAGGGTGGGCAGCCACCCTATGTCCCGGGGTGAGAGGAGGCCTGCAACAGTCGATCAAAAGGAACCATAAAAATTACTTTGGGCCCAACGGGTGACTATAAACGACACAGGATCCCCAAAGAGTGGGCGCGACAGGTACTTTGCACTGGGGCCCGTAAGATCCAAGTTATGCCACTGTATGTTTCTGAAGTGTTTTGCTGAACAGCAAAAAGTATAACAAAAAAAAAACATATTGGAAACATGTTCATGACTTGGTTGTATAACCATCTTATCAACGTATGATGATGACAATGATCCGGTCGCAACAGTTCTCAACAGCATTCCGATCCGGGGAAAGCCGCTCTTGAGTAAACAGTACATCGTCGATCACATCCGTTCTCGAATTAACAGCACACTGAACTGCGAATCGCCTCTTTCGGTTCTAAATACTGAGAGCCGATGAGCATGAGGGGCAGTGAGGGGGCAAAACGTTTCTGTCAAGAGATTTAAATGAATTTTACTATGGAGTATTGTGCATGCAGATTATGGTTGAAGTTGTTATGATCTGGAGTTGTGAGATGATTAAGAGTAGTTTATTCACTTTATATGCTTTAGGCACATAGAACATCAACGTTGTATATCATTGTCCGCATTGCGTGCTTCACGCGGAGTGTTGGTGGAGTAGTGGGCTAAAGCACATAACTGTTAATCAGAAGGTCGCTGGTTCGATCCCCACAGCCACCACCATTATGTCCTTGAGTAAGGCACTTAACTCCAGGTTGCTCCGGGGGGGGATTGTCCCTGTAATAAGTGCTCTGTAAGTCGCTTTGGATAAAAGCATCTGCCAAATGCATAAATGTAAATGTAGGTGCAAAACTTAAATGTGAATTGAATGTGTTTGAGTGTTTATTCCATGCTGCCGGGGTATTATCATTATGTACAATTAATTAATTACACAATGATGTAAAAGAACTGGTGAACCGGTTTGCGCAATGGAATCGGACCTCCATCACGATTTCACATTTCTGCCTTTAAATCCTCCAAAATGTGTCCCATACACTTCCATTGTAAGTGCCTCACTGTAACCTCCAAATTAAGAACAGTTAGTTACAAACTTACAAGCAGTTACAATGTCCCTCATGTGAACTTTACGCCCCAGTTTAAGTAACATTAAGCTACATTTCATGGAGTGTAAAATTGTACTTTCTGTTTCTCTGTCAGTCTGCTAAGATGTTTAATTATGCTGGCTGGGAGACTACCTGCAACAGCATCTTTGTGGTTTTTGCTTTGGTCTTCATAGTAACCAGACTCATCATCTTCCCTTTCTGGTAAGTGCATGACAGAGGGGAATGTGGGGTGGGGGGGTAAGAGTATATTTAGGACCTGTTCAAATATTTGTCATGTGTGCAGGCTGATCCACTGTACATGGGTGTATCCTCTGGACCTGTTTGAACCCTTTTTCGGCTATTATTTCTTTAACGTCATGCTGGTGGTGCTTCTGTTTTTGCACGTCTTTTGGGCTTCCCTTATCCTTCGCATGGTCAAAAAGTTCCTTTTCGGCAACGTAAGTGTCCCACACACACTCAAACTCACGCAGGTTTTTTTTTCCTAGTGGGGACTTGCCTTTCAAATCCGTTTTCCTTAATACAAGCTAATTATTAAAGCAAGAAAGTCACAAGAGGGTAATGTGTTACAGAGGTCATATTACTATGGTTAAGGAGTGATGTTTTTAGGCACAATTCAACCTTTTTTGCTTGTCTAAAACAGCAATATGATAAAAGACAGCAATATAGAATATAAATGACTTCCTGTTCACTTGCATTGCTCTAAATGGCAGCTAATTATTAAAGGAATAAACATGAGAGGTCATGCTTTACATTGATATTACCATAGTTAAGGAGTGCTGTCAGGCAAAATGCAAACCCTTTCTGTTTTTTTTTTTTAAAGCAAGCCATTTCAAAATGTGTGTGTGTGTGTGTGTGTGTGTATATATATATATATATGCTTTCTAAACTGTTTCTTACAGTGCATTTGCATGCTAAATTTACACAAAGGTAAATTAGCATATCTAAAATGTTTATATATATATATATATATATATATATATATATATATATATATATATATATATATATATATATATATATATATATATATATTTTTTTTTTTTTTAAACATATGACATTTTGATACACACGAGGAGATTTTACTCATTCTTTTCTTTACAGACAAAGTCAATATAATAAATTCTCTTTTCCTCTCAATAGCTGAAGGGCGATGAGAGAAGTGATGAAGAAGAGGATGAGGAGGTTTCCGAGGAAGAGTATAAACATGGTTATTCTAATGGATCTGGGACAGGACTGTCTAACGGTCACTGACAAATAGAAAGACCTTCCGACATAGATAGCCTTTTAATGCTATGCATATATTAATGTCCATATTGGACCCATGACTCATCTGTGAATTAATTTTTATTTTTTTTATTTTATTTGTTTTGCATAACCTTTCATCTTAATGTGTGAATATGTACTGATGTTTTTGTATCTCAATAAAAATCTCAACCTCACTGACAACTTAATGCTTTAAAACTAGAGTTAATCAATTAAAACTGGTTAGCATTAGAGAATTTAAGCAGTACTTGAAATCTTCTACATGCTAGGTAAACATACTGACACTATGCGAAAGCATTTGGTGATGTCAGAGTTACTCTATAAAGAGTAAATTTGTATTGAGCTGCAATTAAGCAAAAACTAGAGCTGCAATATGTGCAGTACAGAATATAGTAGCTCGATGTTAATCATAAGGTCCTGTATAAACCAGGCAGCTGATTTTGGAATATAACACACTCTCAGACTGTTAATATATTCTTCATCAAAAGGGATTTCAATACTCAAACCCTCATAATAGTCCTCAAACTCAGCCTAGGCTACACTTTTTGTGATTTTTCCTGATTTCCGTTCAAAGGCAAGGAAGTCAGGGTTTGAACCCGCTTCTGTCAACAGTAAAAATGATAAGGTCTTCATAAACATTAGTCATCCAGCCATTGAGTAATATTGCTTTTTGCCCAACTGGTGCTTTGTTATAGGTTAACTTTAATAACTGCTGTGTGTACTTTGACACGCTATTTTTAAGTCTATCTTTAAATTAAAATTAATTGCTTTTCCTGGAATGAATAAAGAGGTACCACACATTTAAAGGGATAGTTCACCCAAAATAAATTTTGAGGCTTCACCTTGTGTTGCTTCAAAGCATAATACTTTTTTGTTTTGTGGAACACAACAGAAGATTGTAGCCATTTGTTTTCAATTGTATGACAGAAAGAGATGCATTTAAGTAAATGTCACTAAGGTTTGTGAAATACTGATAAACGCTAAACACATGTAAATACTACTTTAATAGCAATGGACTCTAAACAAACACACACACACACTAGCAGTGGCTCACCATATGCTGGGACAGGGTCTTGTTTGCCTCTATATAATGTTTCTATATCAGTTAGGGGGACGGAACCGGTTTTATTTGGGTCAAGCCTTACATAAACCTAAAAAATAAATAAAACTGACAGATACTCTCATTCAAACCAGCAGCAATTCATTAGACTGGAAACTCACAGAGCTCAACAGTGCCCTCGGGAGGACAAAAGCAGTCAATCTTGTCTGTCACCTTCAGAAAGACAGCTTTTCTGTTCTCGTTCATCTCCCCGGTAACGGCAGGCTTCACATCAGCGGGGTGCACCCGCCCCTCCACCGGCCGACTCACAATCCTCCACACCGACTCCTGACACACACGATTCACACTAATCGCTCACATAATGTTCTATATCAACATGTCTGGTGCTTTTGTACAGGATTTATGACAGACAGACAGATAGAATGTCAGACAGACAGACAGATAGATAGAATGACAGACAGATAGATAGAATGAAAGACAGACAGACAGATAGATAGACAGAGACAGGCAGACAGACAGATAGACTGACAGACAGACAGAATGTCAGACAGACAGATAGAATATAGACAGACAGATAGAATGTCAGATAGATAGAATGAAAGACAGACAGACAGATAGATAGATGACAGACAGAGCAGATAGACAGAGAGACAGGCAGACAGACAGATAGAATAACAGACAGATAGATAGATTAACAGACAGATAGATAGAAAGGCAGACAGACATAGAATGACAGATAGATAGAATGACAGACAGACAGACAGATAGATAGACAGACAGACAGAATGACAGACAGACAGAGACGCAGGCAGACAGACAGACAGAATGACAGATAAACTGACAGTCAGATAGACAGGCAGACAGACAGATAGAATGATAGACAGACAGAGAGGCAGGCAGACAGATAGATAGAATAATAGACAGACAGTCAGGCAGACAGATAGAATGACAGATAGATAGAATGACAGACAGACAGAGAGGCAGGCAGACAGATGGACAGAATGACAGATAGACAGACAGTCAGGCAGACAGATAGACAGGCAGACAGACAGAATGATAGACAGACAGGTGGACGGACAGACAGACAGTCAGGCAGACAGACAGAATGATACAGACAGAGAGGCAGACAGGTGGACGGACAGACAGACAGACAGATAGACAGACATCCACTTAGGTAACAAGTACACTAACTTTTGAAAAAACTTTGATTTGGTGTGGTGGAAATGACACCACATCTGTAGGACAGTCATAATAAAAAAAAATCATTTGATAGAAATCCTTTTCATACAATAATGAGATGGTTTATGATTACTTCACTCTTTGTTTAGATGATCATACTTTTAAAGATGTAATAATTAATTATAAATTGTTAGTTTAATATCAAAAGTCTGTGTTTAGACATAAACAAGACTAAAACAATGTTCCAAGTTTTTAATGAGACCCTCATATACCCTATACCAAGTGATCCATCTGGGGTGGCACAGAAATGTTCGGGCAGCATTTTTATATCGTCGGACTGTGTGTTAAGTTTGCAAATTTGTACAGAGATGATTTCACCTCTTTAAAAGAAATAAATTGTGCCAAAAAATGCAACTGCGAGTGGGGTGGCCAGGCTTCGGTCCATGGTGGCCACGGCCACCCCTGCCCACCCCCTAGCTCCGCCACTGCCTTTAACATAAAACAAATTGCACACTTCACCTTTAAGACAGGTTGATGTTTGAGATTTCATGTATGGAGGGTTTTGGATGAATGTTTCATATGTTTGAATGAAAACTTGATTGTAAAAGAGAAATAGAGTATTAACCTTGAATTGCTTTAGAGTGTTTATTTCATTGATTTCCTCTCCAGAGAGATGATCTATTCTTACACCAGACTGGGCTCTGCATAAAAGAAATACTCTGAGTACTTCCACTAGTATACACATTGTGTGTGTGTTTGTGTGTATGTTGTGTGTGTGCATTGCATGTGTGCGTTGCGTGTGTGTATGTGTGTGTGCGTTGCGTGTGTGCGTGTGTGTTACATGCAGCAGAGCTCGCCTGGCTGTCTCATCAGACTTCAGGGAAGTGTGGGCTGTTTGTACAGAAGTGAAGTTCGGCACACTGGGTGGTGTAGGCAAAGTGTTAATGAATTAATATATGTGTGTGTGTGTGTGTGTGTGTGTGTGACAGATTGTGAGTGTGTGGAACCTGTGAAATATCCTGCAGGCAGTACGGCCTCCCTTAGTTCATATACACACCACAAGATATAAAGGGCAAAGCGTTCATCTGTAAGATTTTGTTCAATATTTATCTTTTTAGAAACACTGTGTTATAATGCACAGTGTGTGTGTGCCCATAGAGGTTTGCTGTATTTGTATACATGCAAAACTTCATAGGCTGACCGGTTTTTACCATAAATTCGGTACTTTTACACTGTCAGTGTTTGGTCACATGCAAAAGAGAAACCAATCAGCTCTTGACATGCCTCACGTCCACACTTATATACCAATGACACGCACATATGCAATAAAATACAAAGAAATGTCTGAATTTCCATCACAATGTCCACTGTGTGGCGCTAAAAGCGAGTTAAACGTTCTCCCAAACACATGAGGTTTTTAAGGATTGCTCCAATTTGAAATCACCAAAACCTTCCTCCCTACACTAAACCTAAACCGATAAAGCAAATGTGGGATGAAAAACACAACCATGTCATTTCGTGGTGCTTCTATGACACTTTCAGCTGACGTGTGCTCTTCAGGACTTGTACCCCGCTTCTTCACATCACAAGTGCAACGCTCAATCAATTGAGCTAACGTGCAATTTGATTGCATTCGAACAAGCTTGTGAATGCAGTTGATTATTTTATGCAAACGTTAAAGTACGTGATGTGCTATAGTAAAAGTGCTGTCATAAGATAGCATTGTGTGAGGAACAGGGTGAAAATTACATGTTTTAGTGGTGAGAATGATAGACAGGCAGACAGGTGTCTCTAGCGTTCATTTCACCAGTAAACTGCTGTGATATTGGCTGTGAAGCAAAAATGAAGGTATAATAATGTGATACGACGAGGCCAGGTCGGGTGTGGTACAAGTTATGTGCCAAAGTCTTAGCAAGCACCACTAATAAATATGCATAAATATACTAAAATTATGTTAAATGATGTCCAGTTACCAATCCTCCAGTTCTGGTGGGAGTGTAACCACTATGACCTTCTCAAAATCCATGACAACGAGACAGAGAGAGAGAGTTTTGTATATGAGTCATGTCAATGTGTGGGTTTTACTCAGTGTGGTGAAGAGTTCTCCTGGAGCGTGGTGGGACACTCGTGGGACTGACAGACACAGCATTCTGTTCCGGTCGCTAATGGCAGCCCTGTGTGAGTATTAGAGAAGCCTCACGATGATATTACTCACCAAAAACTGACAAAAAAGGTGGGGGCGAGAGAGAGAATATACCGACCTCGACAGCTGGTCCACCATAACCTGCTCAATAACAGTTAGCTGTTTCTTCTCTTCTGTAAGCCCCTCCTACACACAAACACAAATATAACATCCAATAGTATCAAACACTTTAAAGTGCTTATAGAGCATAACAGACTGGTGCAACAGGTCCTGCTTGACCCACTTCAAGCGGGATTTGAACCGGGGTCTCTGGCATGGGAACCAGGCACGCTAACGAGAGGGCTAAAGACTACAGCCTCTAGGGTCAGTCGCTAATGTAACTCTTGAGGCCAGGGGAGGGATGTTTACAATGCACAGCTACCTACCAGCCGGCTACTGTTACATTGGCATGAGCCAATCATTGATCAAGTCACAAACTGACTCCCTCATCTTGTTGTTGGACTGACTGTAGATGGGTTGTGCTGTGTTTTAAAAGGTGAAGTCAGCTGGATCCAGGTTTTGTTTGTGGCTGAACATTGGACGTCTCTGTGTCTGCAAAGGCACTGGATCTTTAGTTGAGTGCTTCATCTTCTTGGTCTCGAAAAACATGAGAAAAAAAATGTCAAAACAGTCGATTAGAAGTGCATATATCTTCAGGCATGTTCTGAGTTCGTGGAGGATGGAGAACCCCAGCTCATAGATGAATGGTTTCTGGGTCAATCTGGATTGCAGCTTCTTTGGGAATTATGGCAAGAACAGCAGCCTGAAATATCTGCTTAAGTTTATATTCATTACAATTCTATTTGCATAATCAAGTTAATAGTTCACAAAAGACACACACACACATCATAATTATCATTGTGTTCCCACCTCCTCCTCCTCCATGTTGTGTCTCGAACTTTAGCACTTTAGAACTCTGTGACAGAAATTGAATAGTTAATACCTTTAATGTTAATATTATTGAGGTTTTGTTCAACATATGTTCATCTTTTGCCTGTAAGTTTTTCATAATTCACTAAACTTACTCTGCTGGCCTCGGCCTGTGTTCTGCTCCAGTAATCATGGGCTTCAAAAAATATACACGTAAATGGAAAGAATAATTAACAACAGTTAGCCTTAACCGTGAATTCGATCCCTAAAATCTTACAAGAGCCGCATTGAATGTTATTTAGAGTCCTACAGAAACCCTACACATACCCCTTTCCCTAAAATGACGGGGTTCCGCTGTCCTTTTCTGCATATCGCGGCCAGGGACGTACTGGAACTGAAATTCAGCCCGGGACTTTAAGAGGCCTTTTACGCGAGTGCCCTTGGTGCACGAGCAGAAGGATTTTTTGCAGTTATTTTAATTCTAATAGTGTTTTTATGGTATAAAGACAATCAGATTACACTGAAGACCTTCAAGAACTTTTAGGATGACACCTGCCTCTTCAGGTTGTATAAGCAAGTCACCACTGCACTGAACACAACCAGGTCAGCAAAACCTAATCTCGAACACATAAGTCACAGTATAGTTAGTATACTGCTAACTACCAGCACGTAATGTGTACAGTCAGTCGGAGTGATAAAATGGTTACAAATACTAACAAATACCCACTCAGATACTCAAAAACCACAATGCAGTCCCATAAAATAGAGATTTGTGTGTGTGTGTGTGTGTGTGTGTCCTCACTTTCAACTCTCCCTGGCTCAGTTTCCCCTGTGCTGGACCCTGCCTCTGCTTACTGATTGTACAGCTGAGAAGAACATAAGAACATCAGTAATAAATATGACTAAGAATAATACATTTTCTAATTCAATCTGTGCTTCAGTCAGGTTATTATCTAGTATGTGGAACTATTGGCATTTTATCCTATATGTAAATATGTAATATTGTGCTGTATTTTTTCTATTTTGAGTGTGTGTGTCCTTAATAAAGCTTTGATTGATTGATTGATATGCCTAACATTATTGCCTACCCAGCCTTGCACACTGCCCCTCTAACTGTCTGTTTCCTGGTTTCTGCTGCTCCTCCTCCTCCTCCTCTTCCCTCTTTCATTGGAATTCTACCAACCAAGCCATGTAATAAATGCCTATATTTAAATGCAAATATAAACAATTTCAGTGTATAATAAATCACTAATATATCCCTAATCGTGCACCTGTCCTGTCCATACTGCTGGGTCCTTCTCATCTGCACCTCCGGCTGCCATAGCACTCTTTCCACTACGGAAAAGGACTGTTAATTTGGCGCATTTAGCTGCCTCTTTTGCCAAAAATTTTTTCTTTTTAATTCTTATTTTTTCGGCCCCACCCATTTCTTTCTCTTCTATCCTTCTTTTTGCCATTTTTACCGTTCGTATCTGTTGCATTCACACAAACCCGCCAAACATGACCAAAAGTATACTCCTTTGATCGGCGCCTAGTTTGAGCCAATCGGATGTCAGGAAAAACGAGGATCAGTCCAAGTTGGGAGGGGCCGCTCGTATCCCCCCTCAGATTGAAAGTATTGGTCTGGCCCGGTCTGAATCACACACACACAGCGTTCCGCTGCAGCTGAGAGGCCGGTTAGGCCGGTCGCATATCATTAAAAAAAAAAACTCTTTGACCACCGGCCGATCTTCGGCCTGAAATGGACCGGCCGTTCGGGATTGTTCCCGGTATTCCCGATGGCCAGTCCACCCCTGATCGCGGCACTGTTTTGTGGTCCGTTCTGCATAATGCGGTGGCTCATTTTTGCTTATCGCTTCCCATTCGGCACGTTTCGCGGATGCACCACCGGCTCGCTCGGTTCTCCCGCTGGCCAGTCCGCCCATGATCGGCCCCAAAGTGCATCGGAGCACCGGGAAAATACCAGTGACGTGCGGTGATGTCTTAAAGAGGCTAGGCACTGAGTTATGAAAGCCAGATTACCTGATTTATTGTTTAAGCTAATACGTAATAACAGTGAACGTTACGCACAAGCGCAGCATATCAAGAAATGTACAAATCAGGATGTATATATATGAGAATCACACCTCATATATATAGTGTACTCTCTCTCTCTCTCTCTCTCTCACGCACACACACACACATAAAAGCGCGTAAACAGTGAACGTTACGCACAAGCGCGACATATCAAGAAATGTACAAATCAGGATGTATATAGTGTACTCTCTCTCTCTCTCTCGCTCTCTTTCTCACGCACACACACACACACACACACACACACAAGCGCACAGCCACATAGCCAATCTTTTCTTACATACCAATCAGTTTGAAATGATCGGATAATTTTTGGGCCCTTTTGCTGTACTAGTCCATCTAAGGCTGGCGTAGACCTCCCTTTTGCAATTAACTCATATTTGGAATTAAAATCGAGCTTGGAAAAATTTCTTAATTCCGTGATTACAGCCGGTGCTGTCATTTTGATTTTGAATTTGGCGGGATTAGGCATGTAGGCTACGCTAGCTGTGATGTAATGACGTTAGCTACGCAAATGTCCAGGAATATCTTGATTTTAATTGGTCCATGTCTGATACGTAACGGAGATGATTACGGGCATAACATATTTACGTCAAAAGGCACAGCAGATTTGTGCTTTTTGCCGTACGTGTTAAAGAATACAGGATCGAAGTGCGCATGCGCAACATGGGTTTTCCGCTTGTCGTCTGCAATGAATGGACCGTAAAAGCACTGCTTATTCTACCATTTGTTTTTAGTTGATTATGCGTAACTGCTACATTTGTCATCATAACGTCTAAACAATTGAAATAACACACATATTGCATATATAAATCACAAGAATAAAAAGTAAAAATATAAATACAAGTTTATTATTTAATAAACATTTTATTTTTGAATTTTGGCAGGGTAGGCAGTGCCTAGTTTGCCTACCCAGACCGCACGTCAGTGGAAAATACCCGGTATGCCAGATTGCCAGTCCAGTCCAGCCCTGCCCTAAACCTAACCTTAGTAACAGCGAACGAGACTCTTGCGAGACTTAGGCTGCCGGGAGTTACCTTCTACATACAGCCATGCCAGCGTCTCTGTCACCTTTCAAGGATTGTGGGTAATGCCGTCCAAAATGTTTCACATGAAATAATTGCTACCAAATTAAATTGAAAATAAATACTGAAAATATGACCATTAATAAAACTAAAAGATAACCTTGTATAAAATTAATATAATGATACAAATAATAAATAATAGTTAAAATGGTTTGAATACTATAATAGAATTATTCACATTAAGCGCGCTAGAAAAACTTGAGTTAAATAGATATTCTAAATGTTAAAATATAAAATACAAATCTTTAAAATAAAACTAGATGGAGGCCTGAATGAGGACAAAACTACCTAAAATAGTAATAGGCCTAATAATACAAAATAACAACGGTAATAATAATAAATGTTTAATATAAAGTATGCTAAAAAAAAATAAAGCTCAGTTTTTCCAGATTTTATAGGCCTATTATGATTTTAAATGTCCCATTTTTTTGTAGTTAGGGTTAAATAAATATTTAAAATGTTTAAATATAAATCTTATGTATATAGGGTTAAATACAAATATATATTAATTAGGGGCCAAGCACTGAAGGTGCGTAGAAGGCATATTTACTGTTTACTTCCGGTCCCTTGGCGGTCCTAAAGATGGCGCCGTCTTTAATGTGTGACGTCACATGATATCCATGTATTGTGTCCGTTAGTATTATTATTATTATTACTCCTCCCAAATGGCAGTCTATGGTAACCTATAGACCGTTTGTAGGAAAATGGTGAAATTTGGCACACTGATAGAAGTGGTCATGAATAGTCTCCATAGCGAATTTGGGACCTCTAGGACAAACTCCATAGCGCCACCACCAGTCCAAAAATCTTTTCAACCATTTGTCCTAGAAACAACATTTTTGTCTGATTACTCTACACTTAATGTTTCAAAAGAACCCCCATACCTTATAACTCCACCCATTACAGTAGCTGCCATCTTGGATAATTATGTTAACAGTTTAAAAGTTTCACATCCTTCAAACTTTGTCTGATTTGTCCAAACAATGGCTCAAAATAATCTCCAGACCGAGCCACACAGACATGATGTAAAGAATTTAGATTTTCACCTTTGTTTAAAAGTTACAGCAGCACAAAGTTACGAGGTTGATGTAAAACTGGTTGTGAGGCTGTATCTCAGCAACATTTGTCCTATTAAAATGAAACTTGGTTTGCCTCAAGAGGCCCATGGTCTGAGGGCACACGCAGAGTTTTGTGACAGTGCCACCTATGGGTCAAGATATGGGAAAAATTGCTTTTTTTGCTAGTAACTTTTGAACTGTATGTCCTAAAATCAAGGAGTTTGGTGTCTGTGGATTCCTTTGGTTGTGCAGATTTCAACAATACCAGTTTTTCCCATATCGGCCATCCTGCCTCTCCAACATATTGACATTTATTAAAAAATTATATATGTTTTAAATACATTGTCAGATTTCAAAGAAAATTGGTATGCGTCATCGACATCATGTCCTGATGATACATAAGCAGTTTAGAGATAGTGCCACCAATGGTTCAAAACATAACCTACCCGTGTGTGCTGACTCTAACCTCAGAAACTCTCTTGTCCACAGAGCGAACATTTTAATTGAGTGGTTCAGTGTGTTAAAGCACTGATGTATTATTTCAGGGTTGTGGGTTTGAGTACTTGAATATAAAGTTGATCATGATAAAAGCTGCGCTGGAGTGTGGTGCGGTGGATAGCTCATTGAACCGGGGAGTGTAAAGGTGTGGGTTCAAATACATCTGGGGGCAATGTTATCTATGCTTGCTCGGTGAGATCATTGAGTTGTTCAGTGGTTACCATGCTGGTGCTTGGCTCTGTAATTGCTGTTTGCAGCTATGTTATTAATAGTAATATTAAATATTACAATTTAAAATAAAACTAGATGTGGGCCTAAATGAGGGATTAAGTACCCATAATAATAATAATAATAATAATAAATTAATACAAATAAAGCATGATACAAAAACTGCCCAGTTCTGCCAAATTTTATAGGTATATCATGATTTCAAATGTCCCAATTTGTGTGTATTTAGGGTTAAATATATATGATAAAATATTGATATGGCCCTAAATGAGGATCAAAGTGTGCAAAATAATAATAGGCCTAATAATGATAATAATAATAAAAAATGGATAAAATAAAGCGTGCTAAAAAAAAAAAAACTGCCCATTTTGATTAAAAAACAAATCACATTTTTGTGTATTTAAGGTTAAATAATTTTTTTACATTTTTTAAATACAAATAGAAATTTTTAAAATAAAACTATGTGGGCCTAAATGTGTAGGCCTACCTAACATTAAGCATTTAAAACCGATTGGCCTAATTAATTAAATAGATTTAATTAAAAAAAACTTTTTTTTTACATATTTTTCAAAATACCATAAAACACAACAAATATTGTGTTAAAGATATCAACTTTTAAGAAATTAGTAGGCTACTGCATTAAAATATTTTTCCTTAAAATCCCATGTATTAATTTAGCCAAAATCTAAAATTGAAATCTTAATTGAATTTAAACGATTTAGCTAACAGCCAAAATTAGCCTACATAATACTAAATTTACTTTTTAATTAAACAATTTAAAAAAAAAAAATTTACTTTTATCAATAAAATAAATTATTTTTATAAAATTATATTATATATTTTTTATTATTGTACTTTAACATAAAAAATTCGAATAAAATGTTAATAAATTAAGTTTTTTTTTTGTTTTTGTTTGTCACGCTCTATATTTGCACACAACTGTGCGCGCGCGTGTGCTTATTATTGTGCGTGAGAGATAAAGGGTCAAAGAGTCCCGCGCATCATATATTTCGTGACATGGTGGGTGGTTCTGTTTGAATCATTTAAAAAGACCCAGTACGAAGAGATACAGACAGAAAGAGAGAAATAGAGTGGGCAAATCCACGGCACCATGACGCACAGGTCGGCGCATATCCTCCAATGATGCTCCGTTGACTCTCTGATCCAGAGGAAAGCAGCGCGCGTCTCAAGACAGGCTTCTGCCATGGACTTTCTCAGCTGCCTTGTCTTATGGATATCGGTCCTTCTGTACGACACCTGCGGGGTTCTGTCGCTTATACGGAACAATGGAATAACAGAACCGGAGTTCATCCGCAGGTGTGTGCAGGCGCATAATGCGCATCGGCCGCGCGTCACTCCACCTGCGGCCAGCGCACGCTCCATGGTAAGACAGGTGTTCACTTACACGCAGGTATTTGTTAATCATATCATGCATGTTGCATTGGCTATGCATGTTTTTGAAACGATGAGCATCTCATTATCAGAGCAACCAATGTCAAATTGATATGCTCATATTTATTGACGCATGCATTTGAAAGCATCTTGTTTACTCAATCTGTTCTCTCAGTCTTTCTCATCAGCTGTTCCTCATCTTCGTTTTTGCATGCATATGTATGTTTGTTAAGACAAACCTGTGATAACATACATGATTAAATTAACTATTTAACATGTATCTGCTGTATATAGTACATTTTCATCATGGTACATATGTGCCTTTGTTTTGTGTCTAAATGTTTGGTTTAATACCCAGTAAACAGCTACACACAATAAATCACTCTGGTTGTCATGGTAATAGAGAGATGTTTTTGTATGAGGGGCATGTTTTTCCAATTTGAGGAGCAATAAAAGGCTCCTTATTGTGTCTGAGTCAAGCTGGATTATTATTCTTTTTTATTCTTTTAAGAAGGTTCTGGAAGGGTTTCCTATAGGCAATAATAAACATACTTTATGCATATGTCCTATTCTCAAATAAATCTTTATTAATGATCATTTTAAATATATGTTTTATTTGGTTTAGATGCATTTTGTTTATTTTACTGGTATCCAGAGATTGGACAAGGTTGACTAAATCATAATGTTTTCTTCTGTAAAGGCTTCAAATCAGGTTGTAGGTCAAGCATGTATTCAGTACCATATACTGTAATTTTAGGGTAAGGGCTATGATTGGTTAGAAAACGATGTTACTGAAATATTTCAATAATGTGACATATCTAAACCAATTACACAGAATTGAATGTGTTGTCTAAAGTCATCTTTATACTGCAAAGGTGGCACAGAAGGTGCATCTGAAGTGGCATGTATGCCAAGAAAAGTTGCATTTATATAGTCTGTTTAATGCTGCTCAGATTTAGCATAAATGCATTTACACACATTTACATTTATGCATTTGGCAGATGCTTTTATCCAAAGTGACTTACAGAGCCCTTATTACAGGGACAATCCCCCCAGAGCAACCTGGAGTTAAGTGTCTTACTCAAGGACACAATGGTGGTGGCTGTGGTGATCGAACCAGCAACCTTCTGATTACCAGTTATGCGCTTTAAACCACTATGCCACCACCAATCCACCAATTACAACCGCATAAATAATGTTATGAGATGAACATTTTAAATCTAAAATTATGAGTATAAAAATACTGTATGAAATGAATGAAAACATGAACATAAAATGTTAATTTGAAACTTAATTTCAAAGTTTAACCGTCCTGATGTGTTCAGAATCTGCAGACACCTTTTGCATTCACGGGTCAATTTTGACCCGGTGGAATTCAAGCTTATAAATCCTTCATAACCTGATGTTTTCATCTAAAACTGTGTGTTAACTGTTCATACATGTAAGAAGATTGAAATTGTTGGTATTTTAACTGACAAATTCAAATATTTTAATTAATATGCATTTTTAAGAAATAATAAAATGTTGAAATTCTTTGGCATTTCAAAATATTTAATTAACTACAGATAAACCAGTGTGATACATGTGAAGATATATATTTATCAACATTTCTGTGAAGTTTTATCTAAATATAACGTAATATAGAATTTATATGAACATCTAATGTGAGAATTACTAGTAATTTAAATGAATTTCCTGTTACTCAAAACTGCTGAAAACAACCTGATGGTCAAAAGTGACGAAACCAACATTTATTTTCAAATAAACTTCATCAAATCAAGTTAACAACTCAACTTGACAACATTAATATTTCTTTACTATGTTTTAAGCAAACTTATTAACTTGCATCAGATGCTGCGGAGTAAATTATGAACAATTTCCTCTTTCAAGCCCTATTTAGATTAAAGTGTCCATGAACTCTGGCTCTCGTCACACCCCCTTTAGACAGTAGTACCTCTGATTTAATTTATTTGTTATGTTTAATTTATCTGTCATGTATGTTTTGTACAGGAATGTGTGTGTGTGTGTGTGTGTGTGTGTGTGTACACGTTTATACTACATTGTGTAAAATCTGAGATCACCTACCTTGTAGGGCCCAGCCAGCGGTCCCCATGAAGGAAATGGCTTATTAAACATACACATTTTTTAAAAAATTTAAAAATGCAAAAAGGTTTCTATGAGGGTTAGGTTTAGGGGTAGGGTTAGGGGATAGAAATGATCATTAGATCCGTATAAAATTTAAAAAAGTCTATGGAGAGTCCCTACAATGATATAAAAACAAATTTGAGTGAGTGTGTGTGTGCGCGCGCCTGTGTGTGTGTGTACGCGCCTGTGTGTGTGTGTACGCGCCTGTGTGTGTGTGTGTGTGTAAGGTGCATGTTTGTAAACAAGACGCAGTCCCAGTGAGAGAAAAAAAGTGTGTGAGAGTGTTTGGGAAAATGTAAGTGAAGTAGAAGTACCAAAAAATATCTAAATATTATCATGTGTGAAGCACGGGTCAAAATTGACCTGTGAACACAAAACATTTATTTATTTTTTTACATTTACATTTACATTTATGCATTTGGCAGACGCTTTTATCCAAAGCGACTTACATTGCACTTATTACCGTGACAATCCCCCCGGAGCAACCTGCAGTTAAGTGCCTTACTCAAGGACACAATGGTGGTGGCTGTGGGGCTCAAACCAACGGCCTTCTGATTACCAGTTTACCAGTACTGTGGTTTAGACCACTACACCACCACCTCTCCATTTTTAAATCATATCTCTCAAACAATTCTATTAAAAATATGAAGAAAAAAAATTATTATTCGTATTTTAATAATTTTGATAAAGACCCAATGTTTGGTTCCCGTACTAAAAACGATGTGTTATTTAAAAATGATTATCTACCTCTTCCGGGTCAAAATTGTGTTTATTACCAGTGACAATATGAGGGTTAAGGCTGCTCTGATGCTGCATTTCATTTATCATCAGAAATGCCTTTGATATAGGGGCTGAGAAGGGTTAGAGCAGGCATCATTTAGTCAGGCTTTCATGCGGCATTGTGTCTTAACGCACATTTTGAGCAGGCACAGAGCAGCCGGTGTAATAACATTGATTCTGTTACTGTTCTGCTGTCGTCTGTGTCTGTATCCACAGTCTTGGGACAACGAATTGGCCAAAGGTGCAAGAGATCGTGCGAGACACTGCAGGGCCTCTTATAACCCTATGCTGACACATTTCGGGCACCCGTTGTTTGGGTGGATGGGGGAAAACATCTGGCTGGGAGTTCCATTCTCGGCCTTCTCGGTGGAGAATGCCATACAGAGATGGAGCAAACGAGGAGCTTACTCGCTCAAAAGCAACAACTGTTCGAGGTTGTGTGGACAATATGCACAGGTGTGTTTTCACAGCTCTTCACACTTAACATAAAAATCTTGCATGCAGTAGCATTTATTTTATTTCTTGCTAAAGTAGCTTTAAAACACAGTTCATGCAATTCAATTAATGAGAATAATTTGGAGCGTTTACAATTTTCAGTAACTTTTTCACTTTCTCTCATCAGTTTTGTGTCCGTTTATTCTATGTTTCAGTTAATGTGGTCTACAAGCTTCAAGGTGGGCTGTGCTGTTAATGTGTGCTCGAAAGGAATCGAAAACTTCTCCAGCCACCCAGAATCCACCATTTTTGTGTGCAACTACGGCGATACGTAAGTTAGACTTTGGATGACCATAAGAAATTGTTAGGATGTAAACAATTATTTAAGATTGGGAGTGACCAAATGTTAAGCTTTAAAAATCAATCATTAAAAAAAATTATATTTATCAACCACTAATCTGAATATTCTGGGGTCACGCCTCCTCGATGTCTGTTTTGGTTACAGCCCTTCATTGATAAAACTCCTGGTTGTAAACATCCCATTTCTATCTCTATATGAAATGCATAGTATTTGATTCTTGTTTGATCTTTGGTAGCTGCATTCTTGGATAAAGTCAAACAAATATATTATAGTACGATGTCTCTTGTGGTAATGTTATTTTACCTGTTCTAGGGGACACGTTCACGGTGTTACTCCATATATATCAGGTGTGGCGTGTAGCGGGTGTGGATCAGAGATCTGTCAAGACAACATCTGTAGTAAGACCAGTTGCAATGCACAATAATGAAACGTTACAATAACACTCAAACAACAGATCTGCTACAGTTATACATCATTAGAGAAATACACTACCTGGCCAAAAATAAAAGTAGCATACTCTTATATTTCATTGGACCGCCTTTAGCTTTGATTTTGCCGTGGATTCATCGTGGCATTGTATCGACAATCTTATGCAACATCACAAAATGTATTTCCATCCAGAGTTATACATTTTAGGCTATTGATGACGGGAGTATGGAACCACTCTGGAAAGTCTTCAAGCACATCCCAAATACTTGCAATGGGGTTAAGGTCAGAAAGGTCAGGACTCTGTGGTGGCCAATTAATGTGTGAAAATGATTCCTCACGCTCCCTGAATCACTCTTTCACAATCTGAGCCCGGTGAATCTTGGCATTGTCTTACTGGCATGTGCCCGTGCCGTCAGGGAAGAAAAAATCCATTGATGGGATAACCTGGTCATTCAGTACATTCAGGTAGTCAGCTGACTAAATTTTATTGCCGCATTACCTGTCTGAGCCTAGAAATGACCAATTGACCTTCTTACCCTGATGCGCCCATCGCTTTGGAATAGGGTAAATCTGGACTCATCAGACCACATGACACTTTTCCATTGACAAGCGTTTTAGTGATCTCCGAACACGATCATTCAAGATGTTCTCCGACCACATTTCTTCCGTGAAGCTGACGGTTCATCACTATCCTTCCAAGTTTTATTAATGAGTTGGACAGTTTTAACCCACTCCAGTGATTTCAGCAATCTCTTTAGTTGTTCACTTTGCTTGATGCAGGACAATAATTTACCCCTCCTGAAACACAGTAACATCTTTTCCACGACCACGGGATACGTCTTCATCAGTTAGGATTTAAAGATTTGTTGCCAGCTGAAACATATTAATCACTGCAATAATGATCCAACCAAAGGCTCTTAAGTATCTGCTTATTTAAATCCAAATGGCAACTTGGCAAAAACTAAAATGCAAAGACTCCTTGGCAGATATTGTGGCCTTTGCATGGATCATCTGAAATGTAATTCTCATTAAGACATGACATTTGTCGCATTCAACTACAGATCATCATATAAATATAGAAACGTTGCTTAAATGGGTTCCAAAATACATTATGAAAAGTGTATTAATAGTATTTCTGGAATAAAATAACAGCACACTCTTAAAAGTAAATATGTGCAGTTGTCTTAAAGGATTAGTTCAACCAAAAATAATACTCACCCCTGTGTTGTTGTAACGCTATATGACTTTTTATTTTTCTTAACAATAAGGGAGTAATTGTGAGACAATTTTGTGCTCAGTGATGTCATACAATGCCAGTTTATGGCAACAGTTCACGCAGACCCCTCGAGACATTGGGGCGTTCGTGCAAAAATCTTTGTTTATCAAAAAACAGGTCCTCCAGAGCAGTGGTTCTCAACCTTGTTCCTGGAGGCCCCCCAAAACTACACATTTTGGATATCTCCCTAATCAAACACAACTGATTCAACTCATCAACTCGTTAGTGGAGACTCCAAGACTGGAATTGGGTGTGTCAGAAAAGGGAGATATTCAACCCCAATTGTGGAAAAAGTTGGGACAGTCGAGTGTTTACCACTGTGAAACATCACCATTTCTTCTAATAGCACTGAAGACACAAGTTTGTTAACTTTAAAAAGTGGAACTTTCCTCCATTCATCCATTGTGCAATGTACGAGGTCTTTGTTGCCGAATTGTGCTCTTCATAATGCGCCACACATTCTCAATTGGAGATGGTCAGAACTGCAGGCCAATCTAGCACCTGCACTCTCTGCTTATTCGGCCATGCACTTGCAATCCAGGCAGTATGTGGTTTAAAGTTGTCCTGGTGGAAAATGCCAGGACGTCCCTGTAAAATACGGTACTAGATGGCAGTATATGTTGCTCCAAAACTTTTACATATCTGTTTGCATTAATGGTGCCCTCACAGATGTGCGAGTTACCCATGCCATGGGCACTGACACACCCCTGGCCCATACAGACACTGGCTTTTGGACCTGATGCTGATAACAGCATGGATGGTCCTTTTCCTCTTTGCCCTGGAGAGCACGATGGCTGCTCCACTGTTCTACTTTCCATCTGAGATGAGACCGAGCCCAGAGAAGTCGGCGGCGCTTCTGGACAGTGATGATGTACGGCTTCTCCTTTATATAGAAAAGTCTTAACTTGCATCTGTGGATGCAGCGGCGAGTGGTGTTGACTAACAAAGGTTCACTAAAGTAATCCCAAACCCATGTTCATGATATCCATTACAGATGATGTTTTTTAAGACAGTGACGTCTGAGGGGTCAGAGTTCACGTGCATGCAGAAGTGGTTTTAGGCTTTATACACCATATTTGACCAGATTAATTTAATCTTTTCACTATATTGTGCACCGTAGAGGGTGAAATGCCCCAAATCCTTCCCATTAGTTTTTGGGGAACATTGTTCTCAAAGTGCTGGATTATTTGCTGAAGCATCACTTGGCAAATTGACAAGTCTCTAAAGATCGTTGCTCTTGAAAGACTCGGCTGTTTTTGAAGGCTCCTTATATCCTATGACACGATTGCCTCACCTGTCTAACATTATTTGAACTTGTCAAATTGTTATTAGTCTTAAATTGCCTCTGTCTCAACGTTTTTGGAGCATGTTGCAATCATCTGATTTGAAATTACTGTACATTAAAAAAAAACAATACAATTCACAAGGTAAAAACATCATATAACGTGTAGTTGTAGTGCTTTCAATATAGCAAAGGGTGAATATAATTTACAAATCACTCCTTTTTGTTTTCACTATAATTTTTCATACAGTCCCAACTTTTTCGGAATTGGGGTTGTACAAAATGTGCAGTGTTGAGGGGCCTCTAGGAACATGGTTGAGAACCACTGCTCCACAGCGATTGTGACAACAAAACACAACACAGCTGCACCCAAAACAGGGAACAGAACTTCCTAAATATGTCTGAAGAGTTTGTAGTCGAAGAATCGATGCATTTCTATGCCCAGCCGGTCCAAAAACTTCAAAAACAAATAAGGCTGTGAAGGGCCTGTTTTTAGATAAACAAAACAAGTTTTTGCTTGAACGCCCCAATGCCGCAAGCGGACTTCGAGAACTGCTGTTCTCGTGCCCTATCATATGAACACGCACTAAATAATACATTCGATTTCAGTTTGTTTCTCACCAAATCTTATCGTATGCTTTCATAACAATCATGAGTCTCATGAATAATTAATTAGACTTCTGAATTGTACTTTTGTGTCCTTTTGAAGCTTGAAGAGGTGGTCACCATAAACTGCCATTGTATGACATCACTGAGCACAACATTATTTCACAATTTCTCCCTTTGTGTTCAGAAAATGAAAGAAAGTCACGAAGGGTTATAACATCACGGTGATTAAACAATGACTGAATTTTCATTTTTGGTTGAACTAATCCTTTAAAGAGTTATTTACCTGATCTTACTCTTAAAAATGACTTTCATTGGTTCATCAGCATTATTCATTCATACAAATTAGGGTTTTTCAAACTTTTTGAAACCAATGACCCCAAATAGGATGGTCCACTTGCAAAAAATATAAAAGCACTATATATTTTAATATATAAATACTCTTTTATACGGAGTAAGAAATGATTATGAATATATTATTACAATACTATTAATAATACAAATATTACATGAAAAAATTACTTTATATGAAGCTTTTAACCTTTTCTGCCCACTATTAATGTTACATATAAAATTAAAAAAGAAAAATTCATGATATTGAAATTAATTGAGCCTTTTTTAAAAAAAGGGTTTTGTGTGTGTGTGTGTTTATATTAAGTACACTTTTTACCTCTGACATATATTTTATTACTATCATACTCATTTTTAAAAATCCCTCAGGAGTGCACTACACCCCCCAAAAAAAACAACCTTCAAAGCTATAACTGATTAATTTGCAAAATACATTTCTGTTTATTGTCTATTTTTTCAACTATTTATTCCTTTGCATCTTAATGAATACATTTTGCCTTTTTCATTTTCATTTCATTTTCAATTTGCATTCTCCCAGTACGATGTCTTTTAAACCTGCATCTTGCTTAGATATGACTGGATGTATCTCTTTACAGGAAATGATTGGTTCCCTGGGTGGGATTATGGCCCCACCTCTTCAGCCCACATTACTTCCTATTGGCTGACTAATCTTGGACTGTGCCTACAAGGAGTTTGCTGGACACTCATCTATTATGCAACACATTAATGTCATCCTGTGATCCTGTTTCCTAGCATCTTAAAGGGAAATTTCACCCAAAAATAAAAATTCTGTCATCGTACTCACCCTCAAGTTGTTCCAAACCCATATGACTTTCTTGTTCTGAATGTAAGGCACTGGGTTTGGAAAGAAATGAATGTGAATCTATAGCAAATATATATTTCCTGTTGTGTTTATCTCTTAATTTAACTCTTAACTCATTTATTTTAGTGGCATAAGCATTACTCATTTAACTTAGAAAAAAGTTAAAATTAGATAAAATAGAACTGTCATTCTTCATGTAACCAACTATGTTAACATTGATAGTTAAATAAACTTTATTTGATATTTTATACTCTTACTAGTTGTCTTGTGTGGTTTTCTGATGCTCTTTTAAGGTGTGTTGCAACCTATCAGAATTGCGTGTGAAGTTTGTGAGAATAGTGTTACACACACTGTCACGACACGTTCTTGATGATTTTACAGTCGCCATGGAAACGGTTGTACGTATAGCACACTGTAGGCCGTGAGTGAGAACATGTATGAGTCATGAGCTATGAATTATATTTTGAAGTAGTTCTCTGTTTATTTTTCTGAGTAATCAGTCAACAGTCCAGTATTTTAGTATGAGTAATTTTTTTATTTATTTGGGATGTCAGTATCAGAGAAAATGAACACGAGAAGTCTAGTTTAAAATGCATGTGTCAAATTCTTAGGAATGTAACCTTTGTATTTATGATGATTTAATTTATATATATATATATACACACACACACACACACATATATATATATATATATTTGTATTTTTTTAACAAATATACATTTTTGAATCTTGAATATAATGATGCTTTTTGGGGGGTAATTGCATTTGGGGGCTCAGTCACCATTCACTTTCATTGTGTGTAAAGATTAATTCTGACAATTGAAAACTCAAACTACAAGAACATTATGAATATTATATATACAAAATTATGTCAAACAACTTTTCTTTGTTTTTCTTTCTTTTAATAAAGATGTTTTTCTTTATTACAATCCAGACAGTTAAACTGAAAATATGTTCATTATAGAATAGGTGTATTCAATCCATGCCTGTATGAAATATATATTTTAATGCATTATTTTATAACTTAATAGATACAGGTAATAAAAATGATCTTACAGTGGTAACAAAGTAATACACTTTGAATACAAATATACTGTACAAATCTTATTAATAATTATCAATAGTTTTCAAACTATTGATTTTCTACAAATATGAATTTTGGAATTGTAAATATTATGTTTTAGACTATTATTGCATGTGGGGTCTCTTTCACTTTCATTCTGGGTCATTCTGACATGTGTACAATTTAGCCAAACTAACCAAAGTGGAGTGGTGGTGGCGTAGTGGGCTAAAGCACATAACTGTTAATCAGAAGGACGCTGGTTTGAGCCCCACGGCCACCACCATTGTGTCCTTGAGCAAGGCACTTAACTCCAGGTTGCTCCGGGGGAGATTGTCCCTGTAATAAGTGAACTGTAAGTTGCTTTGGATAAAAGCGTCTGCCAAATGCATAAATGTAAATGTAACTACTTTTGTTTGTTTGTTTTAATGCAGTATCTAATGAATTATTAGATTCAACCAATCAAAATGAGCCGCACATCATTGGTCCACCACCCACATGGTCCTTTCACAGTATCTTTGCAGGAACATCTGAACAAACGATTAAACAGACATGCAAAGTACTTGTAATTTAAACCACAAGTCAAGAGTCTAGACTATGATGAGTGACTGACTGAGCTAAAGAGATTCCTCACAAACTAATGTAACTAGTGTAAAACAATGACACATACTGCATATACTGATTCAACGTGTTTACAAGTTTGAATAATAATCCTATGTGATTCTGTTGTGTAGAAATGCACAAAACATTTGTTTAAAGCTTGATTGGTGCATTTGAAACAGAATCCTGCCTTCATGCTGCCTTTAATCTGATTTGCTTCACAATGGCGTCCTAGTGATTGAATTAAATACTTGTAAATCTAGGCCAATCTAACTTATTCATATCATGAGAAACTCAGTGGGGAGCACAAGACAGAATCTGAACTGCTATTCACACAGAATTATGGATACAGTACCCCAATAACCTGGAGTTGCTGGAAACGTTCCTAAAACATTTATTTATGGATTTAGGCAGCTGAGATCCTTCTATCGAAGTGCGTGGAATGGTGTTCTGACTGGATCTGTATATCTACATTTGGGATTATATGCTCTTCATGCTCTCATTGGTTACTACTACAGTCATCTTGGCTGCACTAATCCCACCACTGACAACTGCAAGAGGAGGCCAAGACAAACTCAACAAGGCTTCACGGCACGTACAAATGGAGCTCAGATAAAGATGTTCAACTGTAGCCAAAACACTAAACATAATGAAAGACCTGAGAGCATCAGTTTTGACGAGAACATGGATGATGATTACAGAACATTAGCTGGGCCCGAATGTAATGAAATGAATTGTAGAGGTGATCGTTTTGTATACAAGGATCCTTAGAGGGATATAACTGGGCATGATGGTGTATCTGCACAGGTAGAGATGAACCAAATGGAATGTGACGGTGAATGCAAACATATTCCAATGGATAAACCTGATCCTGTTGATCCGGATAATACATCAAGTGGAGATCCTGTGGTCACCACACATGTGGGGCAAGTTCGTGGCCTGATCTTGGACAATGTGCATGTGTTTAATGGGATTCCGTATGCAGTTCCTCCTGTAGGGGCCATATGCTAGGCTCTAACTTCTCCCGTGTCACCTTGGTCATACACGTCTGATGCCACTTTTCCCCATCATGCATGCAGGCATGTGCTGGAGAGTTATCTCAGCTATGTCCACCAAAGGTATTTCATGTTATGTAAAGATATGTATGGGCAGTGGTGGCTCTGGGTTACTGACCAGAAGGTCAGGGGTTCAAGATGCCACTGTTGGGCCCTTGACCCTATCTGCTCCAGGGGTGCTGTATGTTGGCTGACCCTGCACTCTGACCCAAGCTTAGCTGGGATATGTGGAAAAAAAAAAAAAAACGTATTTCACACTATAAATAATATAAAAATTATGTATAATGTGTGACCATAATAAACGATTCTATTATTATATATTTAGATTCATTAGTGTTGTTATTGGTGCTTGCTAAGCAGTATTGGGGAGTAACCTGCATTACACGCAATGGCTACTAGGATGCGCATGTGTGTTTATGCTGTCTATTACTATATTTCAACTCAGGGTGTTGTCTAGTTTTACATAAACTATGAATGCATGTTTTATTTACATAATATTGTTACCCTAATGATTTAATGTCACTATTTAAAAATACAGTAACTACCAGGTGAAATGGTTTAATTTTGATTGCAGAATTAGACTAAATAATATCATCTGACTATTATACATTTCCTTCTGTAAATAGCTTCAATGTAGGTAGCTACTTTTTGTTAGTAACTTGTATTGTAGCATGAATAGCTTGACTGCAGATTAACAACTTTAAAGGGGTTGTGACATGCTTTTATTATTTTAATATGTTCCTTGAGGTTCACTTACACTATTAGTAAAGTTCTTTGTACATAAAATTATAATTTTCCACCCATATTCCTGAACTTCTGTCAGAAACACATTGTTTTGGTGCTGCTTCTCCTTTAAGACTTGACAGTAGGCATTTACTTATCAATAACAGTTAATGCACTGTTATTATTGGCTCTCTGCTCTTGACTGACCTGCTCTCTCTACTTGCCATCTCAATACTGGGCGGGGCTACGGAAGAGATTAAAGGTAAAGTAGGCATTGATGTGTTGCCGTGGAGGCGGTCAGATGCAAATGTCTACCACGGTGTGACATCACAATGTGGAGGAATTTGAGAATGAGCCATATTGTCAGAGCTCAAGCCACTCCATTATAGACAGAACACCAAATCAGCCTACCTTAATCCACTCCAGGACAATATGAACCAGTGAACTCTTGAACTGACTTTCTGAGAAACCAGCCAAAAATGAAAGTCTAGTCACTCACTTGGCCTTATGGAAAGTCTAATAACGGTACAAGATGAGGAAATTGTAAGAAATCACACAAGTTGCATTGTACAAAACTTGTTAATAATAAAACTGTTATTACGTTTTTTCAAGTTGAACCCCTAACCCAAAACTAACCTTAATGTCTAACCTCTTACCCAAATCCTAAACCGAACCATGATACTATTAGGAAGATTATTTTTGTGTACCACTGAAGAAAAGATATGGGTTTGGACAGGCTATTAACATACATTACTCATTTGTATTGCACAAATAAATATGGAATGAGTAACCAAATTTATTCACATGATCTACATAAGAAGAGTATTACTCAAACCAGCCCGTCTGGCTCCAACAAAAACACGAATATGTAAGTGTTTGGGAAAATGACCGTGGATTTCAGGGTTAAAGTTCAACAATTTTAAATATTCAATGTACTGTAAATGATACAATCAAATGCATGTAAACCGGTTCTGATAAAATAAAGTGCATACTATAGGTAAAGATTGTCATGACAAACTGATGTTGGCTTGGCAATGTTTCAACTAGTTTTAAAACTTTGATGTTTATACAGACATTACAGTAAGACATCAAGCCAGATAGATAGAACAGAAGAGTAATAGATAGATGGACAGATATATAGAAACACAAGTGAGAGAGAGCAACTTAAAGCAGATTAAAGTCCTTGGTGTGTGTCTGTTTAATATACAAATTTTGACATATTAAAAATGACTATAAGAGATTGCCTTGTTTATTTCAACATGTCTATTAAAGTATATAAGATTTTACTTTAAAAGGTGCAATATGTAACAATTTTCATGTAATATTCACCCTTTTTTTCCCCAATGTGTGAACGGCTTGTAACGCAACTTAAAAAAAACGAACCCTTCCCGGACTTCCTAGGTTGCTTATTAAAGCCTGTAGACTGATTTACATGCGAAGGAAGCGGGCCGCTTTTGCCGGGAAAATCCAAAGGATGTGACGTTTATGTGCGCTCCCGAGAGCCTTGCCTCAGATAGTATCTTCTCTTCCACGATTCAACAGTGACAACAAACTGCAACACTAGGTAACAATATCTTAGAGATGGAATCCAGCAAACGTCCGGCTCCCAGCACAACACTGACTACACAAACTCAGAGTAAGCCAAAAAAAAAACAACAAAAACATTTATCTACAGAATCTATTCTGGCTAAGCGGGAACAGTCAAGCAAAAACTAGAGTGAACATCAGCAAGACATATGATTCCTAGAGGGACCTTCGTTCGGTTTTGGGGATCAACTGAAATGAAGTCCACAAAAAGGATCCTTGAATATGTCCCTGGTCCGTCCAGATGTTGCAGGATATGATGCAATCCCATGTTCACAGAATCATCCACAGACCTGTTTGCTCGATAAGCAAATCGAAGGGGAGCCAGAAAGTGTCCAGTGATGTCCTTCAGGTGGGTCAACACCAGTCTCTCTTATGACCACAGACGTCAGAGCGACGGGTCTGTAGTTGTTCAGTCCTTTGATTTAGGGTTTCTTTGGGACAGGGATGATGGTGGAGCATTTGAAGCAGCAGGGAACTTTACACTGCTCCAGTGATCTGTTGAAGATCTGTCAGCACATGATTTTAGACAAGTGGGTGAAATACCATATGGGCCCTGTGTTTTCCTCATTTTTGTTCTTTGGAAGACCCAGCACACATCCTCTTCACAGATCTTAAATGCAGGTTGAGTAGCAGGAGGGTGGTTACAAGAGGTGTTGATGTTTGTGTGATGTTAAGGTCAGAGCGTGTTTGGGGTGTGTGCCTGTGCTTTTCAAGTCTACAGTAAAACACATTCAGGTTGTCAGCCAGTTGTTGATTCCCTACAGTGTTAGGGAATGGTGTCTTGTAGTTAGTCATGTCTTTCAGACCTCTCCACACTGATGCAGGGTCATTTAGCTGAAAACTTGTTTTTCAGCTTCTCAGAGTAGCTTCTTTTAGCCACTCTAATCTCTTTTGTCAGTGTTTTTATGGACTGATTGTACAAGATTTTATCCCCAATTCTGTAAGCATCCTCTTTGGCCTGACGAAGCTGCCTGAGCTTTGCTGCAAACCATGGTTTGTCATTGTTGAAGTCCTAGTAGGGATGCACATATCCTCACAGAAACTGATATATGATGTCACAGTATCTGTGAGCTCGTCCAGATTGGTGTCTGCAACTTCAAAAACACTCCAATCAGTGCAGTCAAAGCAGGCTTGAAGTTCCAGCTCTGCTTCATTGGTCCAACTATTTACAGTCCTTACTACAGGCTTAGCTGATTTTAGTTTCTGCTTGTAGGATGGAAGATGATGAAGCAGACAATGATCAGAGAGTACCAAAGCTGATTGAGGGACATAGCGATATGCATCCTTTAATGTTTTGTAGCAGTGATCCAGTATATTTCTGTCTCTGTTGGGGGATGCAATGTGCTGTCTGTATTTTGTCAGTTCACGAGTGAGGTAGGCTTTGTTAAAATCGCAGAGAATAATAATAAATGAGTCCCGGTATTGAACATTGGTTATTCACTCTAGCCTTCACTGGATAATATATTGTGGATAAACATCTTTCATTTAGCCTACACAAAGTGTTTTAAGTTACAAGTATGTTGTTTTGTGGTTTGACAGCAACAATGCACATTCAATGCAACAGAGAAATAGCATAATAAACTTCGTCATTTCTAATCAATCAGTTTACGCAGTTACACCAGTTTCATACACTAACCTGAAAACTCAATGTCACTTTGTTCATTCTTGAAGAAGGGAAAAACCTTGGTAATGTTTGTGTGTACTGTCTGCCACCAAAACCGCATCAAAATTCCCTGTGTTTGATACCGGTGTCGTATCCTAACAGCAACGCTTCTCACCCAATGTGCGACCGGCTGAAGTCAGAACAGTCTTAAAATCTGTGACGATTTTGGAGGATGTATCTTGAATATGCAGTGTTTGGTTTTTGTTTACAAGACATAACATAAAACCTCCAAAACTAGAGTCAGTGAGGAATGTCATACCCAGATCCTTGTATGTTCAATTTCTCTAATATGCTAATATTTATTTGTTATCAGATTTTATATCACTCTTCTATGCACACTCTACTCCCAGAGAGTCAATGTTTCATTAAGATCACATACTGTTCATTCTAGTAATGTTGTGATCAGAGCATGTATAACGCCTCTCCTTCAGCATACATGTCAGCCAGTCTTCTGAATGGAGACATGCCAGTTTACTGCTAGAACATACACAGACATGCTGCATCAATCGGCATCTTGGTTTTTCTCTGAAGAGCAGTGTTTCTCAAAAGAAGTACATTTGGAGGATGTATTCAAGCATACCCTAGCAGTTTAAAATAACTTCCCCTCCCCTTATAATGTAAAACAGGTCAACACATTCAAACTTCAACTCATAAGGAAAGCTTGCACATATGCAAAATATATAAAGCTTTCATATGCAACCTTGAGTCTTACAACAGGCTTTAGACATGCCTTGACTTACACAACATAACATAGGCACAATGATCAATACTGATTAAATAAAACTAATAAGAAATAACACGGCAGCATTAAATTTTTGTCTTCACGTATTCATTGGGACTGTCTCTTTAAGACAAGTTAAGACAAAACATCAGCCAGTAAGCGCATGCAACTGGAGAAGACGTGCGTGGTTTCTTTAGTGTATACTTGTGTGATTTGAATTAAATGTTTATTTTTTAATTTTGTTTTTAATCAACAACTTTCTGCAAAAAAAACCAGAAAGGGACATTATTCAATGACATCTGTTGATATCGTCTTTAGACACTCAGAATGAGTTAAATCAAACTTTTACTCTCAACTGGCAGTGAAAGGACCTCTGTGCTAATAGGTTAGGATTGCCACAGAATAAAAGATCAATCTTGATATTTAAGAATCAATATCGTTCAAACGGAGCTTGCAGTACATTGTAAAACTGATCATTTCATCCAGCCCTAAATGACTTCATGTTTGCAACGAGTACTACTAGGAGATTGCACTCAGGCACATAGGCACAATATTTCTGATGAAATATTTAACAGCCGAGAATAACTACAAAAATGAGGCCAAAATAAAAATGTCAATGTCCTTTCCAGTGCTAGAATGTCACATTTTTCCAGGTTTCCCCATAAACGTGGGAACACTGTAATATAAACACAAAGAATGAAGATAAACAATCACTTCAGGCTTTAACAGCCATATTTATTTTATAGTTCCTTTCTCAGGATATTTCATAGAGTTTTACACAGATATAGAATATGGAAACCCTCAGCAATAAACACATATATGGGGACAAATACATAATGTACAAATACTTCCTATCTGTTTCAAAGAAATGACCCTGGAAAGGCAACTTTCCATTCTAATGACAAATAGATGTAATCTACTGACACTTCAAATCAACCTCCACCAAAAAAACATTTCCTGCAAAATAATTTGCACGCCTGAAAAACTCATACGCAACAGCTTTAAGGTGTTCCAGATTCTATCCCGAGAACCCCAGACTACATTTGGGTAAAGTTGCAAACACGATATGAACGACTGACTACATTCTTGGTCGGACTGTCCAACTCAGTAGATATAATGCATAAGATGGTACTCCCAAAATCTCACAGAGCTAAGAATATAATTACCAATATTATTCAAAATAAGGTCATGTGGAGATAACGATATGAATCCGCCCCCCAAATCAGAAGAATTCAGAAACAGTATTCATTACGTACTTCATATACTGTATATACACAAATAAAAACAATTCTTCCTTCTAGATAAAGACTGCAGATTGTTGCCAAAGTCAATGAGCAAGCAATAAAACTAAAAAGCTTTAGTATAGAGCAGATGCAGTGCTTTCCGAATATTTCAGCAAACTTAACAGTATCAATCAGGGACACCCTCATAAATAACCATAACCCAAAACAGATCCTGGTTTTAGGATTATTGCATTAAAATGTAAAGCCCACAAGTAATTGCACAGAGCGAATACCTACTGATAAGGCAGCAGATAAATGAACATTCAAACTAGGCACTTACCTTAAAGCAATTACCCTGAAAACATACAAACCGCACTCCTCTGCTTATCTGAATATTGCCCAAAATCAAATATTAGCCCATTTCTCCTTACAGCCAAATTATATTGTGATAAACAGTTGTAATGATTAGCATTAACATTGCTTAACTTACATTTCGAGTATAGCAAAAAGTCAGATAATATATTTTAACAAATATGCCAATGTTCTATTAGCGTCTAATAAACAATTATATAAGGGAGATCATGATGCATTCTTAATACAAGCCAACGGAGGCTGCCTAAGTTTAATCTCAATAGATCTTAATGCGCTTTACAAAGTGCCAGTTTTGATCTATTCTTCAGTTTGAGCTCCCTTCTTAGTGTTACATGTTAAGGGATCATATTAATGCAGTACTATAGGATGCTCTCACGAGAGGTCCCGGAGGTAGTAGATGTGCTAGCCCAGTTGTCATTGGAGACAGGCTTCTTGTTCCAGGTCTGAAAGTCCAGTAAGTTTTGATTGAGTTTCTCCATCCAGTCAGTCCTCTCCTCTCTTGTGTCTGCAGAGAACCAGCATCTGCACAACAACAACATAAGAACATGTTCAATCAAACGGAGTTAAAATCTACATATAAAATGTAAACGGTAAAAATAAAGGCTGTTAAGTTTTTTGAATCTAATATTTTTGTTAATAAACACTAAAAGGTCTGTTATTTGAGTTAAGTTGTCTAAATCGTCCTTTTAAGGTGGAACTATTTTTTAGGTGGATGGACTTCTGGTTATGCTTACTCTCAAAGATGTTTGAATAGTTTATCTCTCTCTCTCTCTGGTAAATGTGTTTACAATTATATTTGGTCATGAGGTGGATGTAATTTAAATTGGTCACATCAGTCCAATGCTAAAATGCGTAATTTTTTTGTGTAATGATAATCCTTTCAAAACAGTGTGATTGTTTTGTTATGCATTACTTCTTCAAGGTCTGACTGTCTTCTTGCAGCAGGGTGTTAGTCTCTACCAGTTCAAAGGTGTGTGGCCGTGCACAACACTCTCTCTCCACGGGTCTAACACTGCAGAAGCCAAAGAGCGAGAGACTGCCATCTGCTGGCTGAAGGAGAATAGACAACAGACAACAGTCATGCAGAGAAAAGACATGCATTATATGCCTGTAATTCTGTGCAAGGGGATGGCTTGTGTTGATTGCACACTCCCACCTTGTCACCCATCTCATTTGGATGGCTCCAGTAGAACAGATGCCCTCCTTCAAGAAGAAAGTACAACCTCTGCCAGGCTCCAAAACCACTCACATCCTCGAACATTGTCTACAAGAGAGAAAATGTTGTTATCTAATTTACACACTTCATTATAAACAGCATGTTTTCTACAAACCCACATATAAGTCAAATAAAATTACAATAGAACATATATTATTAAAGCCTAACTGATAAGGATGCTTTTTCGTCAGACAGATAAACAGGAAAATTATTTATCACACAATTATATTTTGACGTGAACAGGGAGAAATACAGAAAGCAAGTCGTTTAGTTTGGTTAAATAACTTACATTAAAATGGGTCAGTGTGTGACTATGAAGATAAACTGCTTGCACAATTTACATATCTTCTTTGTAAATGTCTATCATCGACTGTATTATTACTTTTTGCCAATATACAAATGAACTGAAGAATTACAGACAACTCCGTTAGATGCCAAAACTAGGTCTAGGTATCGAGTTCCATACATTTTAGGCACCGACCAATTGCCTCTAAACTATTGAGTATCAAAAAATGTCTTGTCGTTCGGTACCAATTTCGATACCTAAGGGGTTAATCTCGTCAACGTCAGGGATAAGCATGTAGCATGCTAGATGTGCCCAAATCTAAAAGTGACAGTGATTGTGTTTAGGCAATAGGGAAAAACACAAGTTTATGCCGGTTACGGCAAGAGATGAGACTCACATGTGAGGCTGTAGTGTGTATGCCTCTCAATCCCCATACATGTGAAAGATGTGGAAAAGATCAAAAGTGTGGCTACATTTCACCAGGCTCGATGCCAACAGCGCACAATGCAATATTTGCGACAAGATAATTGCTGCAAAGACCGGCAACACGAAAAATCTGATGAAGCACTTGACAGTGCACGGAATAAACATAAGAGCAGAAAGTTGCTCTGTCTTCGACAGGACAAGTCGTCCTCTCAGCGTCCTGCCACAGAGCTTCCCTCAACATCCCCACCACTCGAGTCCTCCTCCAAAACTAATGATGAATGCAGTGGCACTTTGACTGGGACTCTAACAGGTAGGTTAATGTTTAGCAAACAAAATCGGCTAACTTGTAGTGGTACATGCTTGTGTACAAGTTAAATTAACGTTTCTGTGCACGGTAACATAGTCCTATAAACTGGGACCTACGTAACGTTAGCTATTGTTTGGATGTATGCTATAGATAGCTAGCTAAATCGATGCTAAAAATGCTTTAAGGTTGACAGTAACTGATCAAGTTTAACTCACATTAAACTAGCTATCTTGTTAAACCCTACTTATCCTTAGGGTCAGCTGAATTAACAGTTTAGCTTTCTTGTTTTTTTATTGTAAAATGTAATGTTATAGCCTCTGCCGACCCTGTCATGAGGAGACCAGAAGGCTCAGGAGAGGAGTCTTTGAGTCTGTAAAAAAAAAAAACTCAACAAACTGAAAAAAATTAAACCAAAGCTTTTTTGAGGTAATATTTGTAATATTGTTAAAACGGATTTCATAAAATTGGTATCGAAAAAAGTATAGTTTAGGAACCAGTATAAAAACATTTTGAACGATACCAGCCCTAGCCAAAACGTAGGTAACCAATCATGGTATCAGTTAGGCTTTAGAACACATGCATTAACACACACACACACACACACCAAAAATCCTTGATGCTTGACATTGGAGTGGCCCTCACTGTGCAGGCGCAGATAGATGTGTCCCTCCAGAGGAGAGAGAAAAGGAACCTAGACACAAGAACAAATGGGTTAGATTGGGCACTTCAACTGAATGTAAACCTTAAATTACCTAATCCAGTCAATTTAATTTGCAGACATGGTTTGTGCAGTTACAATTAGCAAGAATAACTAATAGTAACACTGAAGCTCTGAGGGAAACATTTGGGGTACAATACAGCTGTAATGAGTGATTATAGCTCAATTATAATAGCAAATCTCTTACAATTATTTAAGTAGACATCTACTTAGCAACCTGAACTCTAGGCCTGGGTATTGATACAGATTTCCCAATTCGATTTGGATTTACAAGCTCTCGTTTTGATTTAATATCGATTGAATCGATTGTGCGAGTGTAGAGATTTGCGCTCACGCAACTGGTACATCATGGATGCACTCTCGCGTGATATGCATTGTTTACGGCATTTAACTGTATTACAACGACATAAAGCTACGGTCTATTAAGCTATTAATTTTCATTTATCGTGTCAATACATTTCCTTGTGTTTATGTATCTTTTAATTTTACTTGAATTTATTATCAATCTCCACTGAGAAGCTCTGGCGCCCCCCTGGGGAGGTGCGTCTCCCAGTTTGAAAACCGTGGGATCAGTCCATTATCAAAATAATCGTTAGTTGCAACCCTAATTTAAAACTCGATCAAGCATCAACTTTAACTTGCTTTTAGTGCCACACAGTGGAAATTTCAACCTAGAACTGCCGCAATAATTGTAATGAATAACATCATATTTTTCAAAAACGTTGCCACAGACAAGTATCATGAGACTAACTAAAACAGAATTGCTTTACTAATATGAGATTCAAAGAGGGGAATCATGAGTACATGTTGCATTTGTGAACATGCATATAATAATATAATAAGACTGTTGCACAGGCCAAGACATGCACTAATAGGCCTTTTACATATATCAGTTACATGTATAGAAATTCCCTGTCTTGCTCACAAACAAACAAAACATGTGCAAAGCCCACTAAACCACAAGCAGACAACAAGCGGGAAAATGTGACACCTTTTCCTGAAACTCATCTCCAAGGAGTCGCCTGATTTTGCCTTCAAATTTCATCTGAGTGGAGAAAGAGGAGAGAAGGACAGAGACCCAGTTATGTCACCAGAACACCCACCACAGTGCAAACACAACACAAAACCACAGTACACTGATCGATAGGGGTGTAACAGTTCATCGTGGCAGTATACATCGTAGTTAAAAAATGTGACTGTGCATCGTGGAGATAGGACGTTTTTAAAACATTTTAAAATTATTTTAGTGTCTGTCCTTACCAATACGGGTGAAATCCTGAGCCTAGGTTGCGCGTGCATACAAATGGAAAATGCTTAGTTGGACACAAGGCGCTCTACAATACGATTGCACACTAGCAGCCAAAGGTGTTGTACGATGAGTTTAACGCTGAAACTGATACCAGGAGCGGGAGAGACTGATTTTCTTGATTTAGGCTTAGTTTAAAGAACTGTGAACCGAACTGTGAGATGAATGAACACTTACACCCCTACTGATCAAGTATGCTTTTAGTCAAACAACTGAAGTTTAAGATGATGTACAAACTGATGTATAGTTAACCTTAGAATATAGATCCATGATCCTTCATAGTCTCAGTGAGTGATAAAACAAGTGCTTAAAGAGGTGAGAACAACATGCACACACCCTTCATCTCACTCTCTCTTATATGACCCCAGTTTAGGTGACTCATTACCTTGTCCAGGGGGAACTTGCTCTGTCCCAGTGAATTCAGGGTGATTTTGTGGGAGCCCACTAATGTGAAGTTACTGGAGCGTCGGGCACTCAGACCAGGCAGATTAGCAGCTACTATATAATAGAGGGAAAATAAATATTACTACCTGAAACCATCAACCAATCTATGATTAGTCAATTAGTTTAATACTTACATGTCACATTCTGGTTAGATTTCTATAGAGAAAAACAGACATTTCAATGAGCCAAAGCTCCAAAAAAATTTATTGTTTTGTTTCCCCGTTTTAAACACACAATGGACCTCATTCCAGAAACATGAGCAGAACGAATTTCTGAATCATTCCTTAAACCATTCTGACACAAACGGTCACAATGAATCGAATGCAACAATATATGCAAGAATGTTTTTATGAACAATTAACATATTCACAAATGAGGTCCAATTAATATTATTATGGAAACAGAGAGAAGATACATACTGTGATGCTGTGGAGTATCTTCTTGGGTGTCACCTAGAGACACAAACACGGTGTTAAAACTGTGCATTGATAAAAGTGATAAAACGCTGTTCTCTCAGGATCACATGAAAGTGTACACACCCTTGACTTTGTCGAGCTGCGGAACTGCTGAACGTTAATGCTGCAGGTATTGCTCTGTGTATTGGACTACAAAACAGAAACACACAAAAACATTAAAGGGATAGTTCACCCAAAAATTTAATTCTCTCATCATTTACTCACCCTCATGCCATCCCAGATATTTATGACTTTCATCTCTAGAACACAAATTAATATTTGTAAAAGAATATTTCATCTATGTAGGTCCTTACAATGCAAGTGAATCGTGACCAGACATTTCAAGCTCCAAAAATCTAATAAAAGTAATCCATATGAATTCAGTGGTTAAATATTTTCAGATTTAAATGTCTTTAGAAGTGACATGACAGGTCTGGGAGAGAAAAAGTTACACATTTAAGTTATTTTTTACTCTGAATCTCTACTTTCACTTTCACATCTTAAAAGTCATGTGGTCTCGGTTTAGTTTCACATTCACATCTATAAGTGAATGTGAAAGTGGAGATTTAGAGTAAAAAATAAATATGGTTAAATATGGTTGTTTCTCACCCACCCCTATCATATCTCTTCTGAAGATATGGATTAAACCACTGGAGTTGCATGAATTACTTTTATGCTGCTGTAATGCAATTTTTTTTTTTTTAGCTATAAAAAGTTCTGGTCACCTTTCATTTGCATTGCAAAAATCGTTGTGTTCTACTAAAGAAAGTCATACACATCTGGTATGGCATGAGGGTGAGTTATCCCTTTAACAACAACTAAATTGAGAGAGGGAAATACATTTTCTAGTAAAATGAAAGTACCAATTTTTTTTCCATCCGATATAAGCTGTACTTACCAAACTGTAGACCTCGACATCAATCTCAAAACTGGAACGAATGTCTTGTCTGGGATGGAAATCACAAAGCGTTTACATTTAATCAACCTTCCTACAAAACATCACACTATTGTTCTTGCACCCTGACATTGGTGTAAAAATGCAGGGTGTTTTTATGAATTGTTAAGACTCACAGTGTAATGGATGTTGGGAACGTGATGGTGTCTCCATTATGGGCATCAGCTGCTGTAGCCAAAGGTGTCGCCATAATGTTACATGGGCCATAACGAATCAGAACGAAGAAGTAGTGTGTTGGACGGCCTTAAAAGAAGTAAAAGTGTTACAAATGACATGTGAAAATGACTTTGTACAAGTGCATTAATGATTTATCACCATTCACTTTAAAAAAATTCTGTCTGCTGCTTTTTGTTCCACGGTAGTCATGTGTGTTTGGATCAACATGACGGTGAGTAAACGATGAGAATGTTCAGTTTTAGTGGAATTATCCCTTTTACACTCTTACCTGTTCGAGCAGAGCACACAAAATCCACCTTGAGAGGCAGCTGGATGCTACCGATACCGACGGTGCCCCTACAGGGCTGAAGAGAAGCATTACTGGAGTCTTGTTCTCCGGACACACCCTCTCTCAACCTGCTAACCTCTGCCAGTAAGGCTGCCCGCTTCTCACCTGCATTACAGGTATAGAGGAGAACTGAATCAGAATATGCTGTCTCAGTGTGTTAAACTTCGCAAGAACATTCAAGATACTTACAGGAAACAAGCAGAAGTTTTTCAGCCTCCGCCTCCTGCAGGGAACCCTTCCCATGCTCCTCATCACTGCAGCAGCTCAGAGCCTGCAGCGTCTGTGTAATGATCGTCTGCAACTTGACTGCTTCCTCATTCAAAGCCTAAGAGGATCAAACAAAATCCTTTAGAAACCTACATCAGACTTCGTAGCATGAAGTTACCCGCAGGAAAATTAATTTAGGGCTGTCACAATTACTCGATTTTATTTGCTTACTCGATACAAAAAAATCATCAATTACAAAATTGCAGAATCGGCAAATCGAAAATAAGGCGGAAGTGATGTGGTCCATGGATGAGGGTCCTGAAAAGTGGTGCAGGACAGAAACGAAAAGAGGTGCAGCTGTGTGAATGCACTTTACTTTAGATTTGAAAAACAAAGCAGGGCCTGAAAACCATAACATAACTCCAGCAATGCAACAAAACTCAAAAATAAGACATCCAGTTTTCACAAACTGGACACACGGGTCATCTGCATGTGATTTGCAGTGCTGCTTGTCCAGATACAGGAGAGAAGGTGAGCAACATGTTTCTGCCCGTGACATGCTGAACTCAGAAAAAAGCACAATGGAATGCACTCTAATCCTATTTATCTACACAATCGTGTAACAATATATGCTTTTATGAAGCAACAAAAAATTATCTAATGACAAAGAAGTCTACTGGACTTGATTAAAGTTTCACATGCAGTGACAAATGCACAAACACTTTTGATTCAATAAATATGACTGAATCCAGACAATCTAAGAAGGTTATTTTTTTCAGATTGTGATTTGGCTTCCGTTCGGTGTAAACAAATTACAATTTAAATGTAAACGTGATCTTCCTCCAAATATAAATTCGATTCGACATGTAAATAAGCACAAACTCCAAAACTGTCATTCTCTTTGCGGTCAAAGCTGCTTCAATCAGTCACGGAAGAGACCCAATCCGAGCGGGAGTCGAGACCGGGAGAGATTTAAAGTTCCGCCGGCTGATGCGCACTCAAACACGGAGACGCTCATCTCACCCCCGCTTTCTGCAGCTTGCAACGTGTTGCATCATTGATGAGATCATCATAAGATCAATCTTATGTGAAAAATAACATTAAAATTACAACAATAAAATGTGCATCTGTCTGTCTGTGTATATATATCTATATATATATCTATATATATATATATCTATATATACACACACAACAGTTTTAGTGGTTTGATTGAGTGAACCACACTTTTATATCCAGTTTCCTTTTCAAAAGAGTTTATACAAAGTACATGTTACATCCTGCTTAAATGACCCTGTTTGGACAATCTTATTTTTGTGAAAATTTGTATGTTCTTATTTATTGTTCCATTTTATTTAGGTGTAATATTGAGAAAATAACAAGTTTGCAGTAATGCAAAGATATTATTTACTTTTGTACAAATATTTTAATTTTATAGTTGTTGTTGTTAGTTTGTATGTTTAAGTTAAAAAATACACATTTCAGCATTCAGTAATCTATTTGTGCATTTTCCTTGATAACCAAGCAAGTTGACTCATGATACCATTTGTTTATTATAATGGCAAATCGCAATATTAACCTCAATAATCGCAATATGACATTTCCCCCAAATCGTGGAGCCCTAGAACCCAGAGAACTTTATTTACTGAATTAAGTTGCAGGTCTGTATGCTGTCAAAGTGTAAACCGTTAAAGACACCCAGCTGCGTGTCCCCCTCAGACACTAAATTAATATGTAGGAGTATTTTACATGGGACATGGAAAGCGAAAAACTTTTGCGACATGTACGTACAGTATGTAACACACGCAACAATGCCAGCAACTGCAGCTCAAAGCAAAAAAGAGAAAACATATCTCTCGATGCAATTAGTGTAAATACTGTATTAAGTGTCGAATGTAAGGTATAGTTTAAAAAATGAACAACCAAATAAAATGCCTTTTATATCTCCATAAAATTGTTTATCCATGACTTGAACTCATCTTTAGTAAACATGAAGTGGTGGGCAGACACCGTATTTGAAAAGATAAAATATTTTATTTCCATGGCCATTTGGTTTTCGCATATTTGAAATGGGTAGATCGTGTTGTAATAAAGAAAAGAAAAAGTTGGGCACACCTGTAGTTTCTGGTGGGTTTCTGTTGGCTTTAGATATAGTTTGCACAATTGCTTTGTTGTTGTTGTTATTCAATCATAGAGTGCATCAAAACTTAGGCTAATGAATGCATATTAGCCAAACGTGACTTCACCTTGAACACTTTATGTAATATGAGTTATTAATTAATCTTTCCGATTACACGATTAACTCAGAATAATCAGTAGATTACGTTATTACCAAAATAATCGATAGTGACAGCCCTAAATGAATTCATTATCACTTCAGCCCGTTTCATACCTTAATTCTCTCCTTGTTGTTGATGGGCTGTGTTGGGCAGGTTTTTTCATTAGCCTGCTTCTGAACTCCAGGGGTCATGCTTTGAGTAGAGGGAGGGTGGATCTTCCTTTGTAAGCGGTAAGAGTCAATGCTGTCAATCAAAGGAATAACTACTGTCAATTATGATGACACGTGCAAACCAACAACTGAAAACTAAATATTTACAATTGGTAATACGTGCAATCAAAAAAGATAAACATAGTAACACAAATGACAACAAGACTCAGAACTGTTCATGAAAAATGAAAATCGGTCATAATTTACTTAAACTAATGTCGAAACAAACATATATTACTTATTTTCTTCTGTGGAACACAAAAGGAGATGTTAGGAAGAATGTTAGCCTCAGTCACCATTCATTTACATTGCATTTTTTTTTCCTACATACAGTTAAACTGAATGGTAACTTAGGCTGCCTTCCCTAACATTCTGCCTAAAATCTCATTTTGGGTTTCAAAGAAGAAAGTCACACAGGTTCTGAACAGCATGAGAGTGAGTATTTGTGAGTATAAATTATGACAGAATTTTCATTTTGGGTGAACTGTCCCTTTAAGCAATTCTAAACAAGCTGCACCTGTATAGAGGTGGAACATTGTCAGCAGTACACGCTGACATTTTTTCAGATGATGGCGGCAGGACTGATGGTTCAGGCACAGTGATTTCAATCTCCTGTAAGAACATTCAAAACCAGTGACATAATTATGCCAAAAGACATAGAATGAAAATATTTAAATAAGAACTTGGGTTTCGAATGGTAGATAATATTTTGCCATATTGAAACACTGAACACAAAAAACTAGTGCACATTCCCTCATTCACCGTAAACACAAGTACATTGTATAACAAACTGTAATGTGAAGGATTATCAATACCAATGGTGTGACAACAGCTTCCACAGATTTACTGAGAGGAGAGAGAATACAACTGGGCGGCAGAGTAAGGAAGTCCTCATCAGCACCCAAATGGCTGCTTTCCTCCTCCCTCTCCATCTCTACTTCATCACCATCAACAGACTGGAGCTCCTTCTCTTCATCACCATCAACAGACTGGAGCTCCTTCTCTTCATCACCTGCAGAACTGCCATCAGGAGATTCTTCACTCTGGTCAAGAGACTCCTGATTTGATTCCACTGTGTCTGGTTCTGGTTCATCTTTTTCAGGCTCTGAAGAATTGCTCTCGTCTTTCTCCATCTCATCTTCCTTCTCTGAATTTTCACCTTCATCTTCCTTGTCTGCATCCTGCAGTACATCCTCAAACATCTTGTCAATCAGGGCAGAAGAGCTCAAGGCTGAAGGTTCTAATACAGAAGACAAAATTCTTAGTTTCAATTTAATTATTGCTACAAAACACATTTTACCCTGGAGTCCAAAAGCCTGAATCCACATTGAAATCCTGGTATTTTTTATTTTATTTAAACCAGGCAATTAAAAAAATAAACAAAGGATTTAAAATTTTTTTATAATTAAACACTTATCAAATGCAAGCACATTTGTGAAATTGACCAAGGTAATTCTTTTGACTTTGTTATAATTGAAGCACACAAGATGCTCTTTCGAATATACTCAAACCATGCTTGACAGCATGGATCATCAGGATTTCATTTAAACATTCGTACATTAAATTCAAAGGGGGACATACCAAATAATAAGATATTTTAAAATCCATGTTATTTTTTTTTTATTCAACTTCTTAGTGTTAATCTGATGGCATAATTTGAAATTAGAAACAAATGGGGGTAGTTGCATTTTTACAAGTGGTTTTAGATTTTTGGACCCCAGTGTAACTAAAACAGTACAACATTTAATAAAAAAACAAAAAAAGGAAAAATTTCTGTACGACCACATAATTTAAAGTATCCTACCTGGTTGGACTCAATAGGACCAAACTTTCATCCTCATATGTTTTAATCTTAAATACATGTGTTGTACATACTAATAAAGTAGTTTTTTAAAGAAAGCACATTTACCTGCTGAGTTATTAAGCTCTTCGCTGGGGAAACGAATCGCCACTGTACATGGTGGTGTGGTGTTCAGACTTCCTTCAAACACTTTACTATCAACCTCACAGGAGCTGAATTCAGAATCCTTCAGCTCTTCCTACAAAACAGAAACAAGCTGAATGAGACTATGGCCCCCACACCCCTCTCGCGCGCACGCACACTAAACACCAAGTGAAGTTCTCCAAGTGAGTCCGTGTGAATTAAAATCACATTGGCCCTGTGACCACACTCAAATTCAGGATGAAAACCTTAAAACCAAGGGTGAGAATTATGACTAAGTAACAAAGAGAGAAACCAAGATAAATAAGGCACAAAAACTGAATTAATCCTCAACAAATGGTGTCAAACACATGCTCACACTCCCGAGCTGTAACGGAGGCCACTGGAGTTTTCTGGATTTCCTGTGAACCCAGGGCGAGCTTGTGGATGGAGAGCCTCTCTGAGAAAATGGGGATAATTTACATTTGATCTAAACTGCTCAAAAAGGCTTCTTGTGGTCAGATCACCCTGATGAAAGTTTGGTCATCATTTACTCATCATTGTTTCAAACCCATACAACTTATGCAGAGTTTACACTGCACGATTTTTAAGCCCGATTTTCACTCGCCGAGAGTTTTGTGGAGGTCGCCGACAAAAGCCTGAAATCATGGGCAAATAGGAGCTCGCTCTCTTGAGCAACAATCGCAATGTATGAACTATCAAAGACGTGATTTCAGAGAAACGCTGATGCTTTGCCAATGTCAGCAAGATATCTAGAATGTTAAATATCGGGACCTGTCTGTATTCCAAATCGTGCAATGTGAAATATGTTTTGACTGAATACAACAGCAACATTGACCTAAAGCCAACGCGAGAGCAAGAAACGGGGCATGGGATGTTTCAGTGGGAGGAGTCCTGATGTACCTGCAACAGAACATCAACTAGCATGGCTGCGGTATCAAGAAAGTCTTATTGGAACGAAGAAATGGAGGAAAAATTAGTGGAACATTGGCAGGAGCACCAGTGACTATTCAATATTTCATCAGAACTGTCCCACAACCGGGTGGAGAAAGAGAAGTGTTGGAGAGAAATTGCTAATTCTCTTGGACAGTCAGGTTAGCAAATAGGTAGATTTTACAGTAGGAATACTTTTTCATATTGTAACCAATAAAATATATGATGCCTTGAGGCAATTAAAAACATACACATCATATTCTGAAATGCATAACATATGATCATGCATTTGTTTTTGTATCTCGTATCACTTCTGGGGTGTACTCTATTGTGAAACGTAATTAGGAGTCCAGGCATAGTCGTCGGTAGTGCTGCACAATTAATCATATCGCAATGTCAGCCTGTGCGATTATATGACGGCAAAATGCTGCGATTTTATTAAATAAATAAGTGCATGTATGGACGTGACAGTCCATTTACTACACAGCTAATAAAAAGATGACTAGTCAATAATGACGACACGTGAGATGAGAGGAGCACTGCAGCTCGAGTGTCTGATAGAAACACAGATCACAGCTTGGCGATATATCTTTATTTCATCCTTAATTAAGCTTCAAATAATACAGTAGCGTGCCATGTAAATATGCACAATCTCCAAAACTGTCATTTTTTTGTGCGGTCAGAGCTGCTTCAACCAGTCGCGGAAGAGACCCAATCTGAGCAGGAGTCGAGACCGGGAAAGATTTTAAGTTCCGCTGGCTGATGCGCATTCTAACACGGAGAGACTCGTCTCTCATCCCCGCTGTCTGCAGCTCGCAAAGTCATCATCATAACATCATCATGATAAGATCAGCCTTGTGTGAAAAATAACACTAAAATTACAACAACAATAATATATAAATATATATTGGTTTTGGATAGACAAGATTGACAAATGCTTATCAATAATGCTCTTATGGCTAAAATGTTTACAGTTTTCATTGACTAAAACTACATAAAAAATGCCCAGACTTTGTCAAACAAAACGACTAAAAACAATAAATAGAAATAGGATAAGGTTGACTAAATATGAGCTGATAAAATTAACACTAGTATTCAGTTTCCAGGTCATTAGGAGTGAATTAATGCAAAGCCAATGTTTACGTGTTTTTAACGTCACTTTTTTGATCAGTATGGTACCACCTCCGCCTCATTTTAAGCCAGGAAAAACCCTGGTTATGTGGTGATATTTTGGCTTTAAGATAATAGACATTGAGCAGAGAAAGGTACTGCGCAAAATTAAAGTTGCTACATCACGTAGCAACACAATAAATTTATATCAGCACCTGAAACAGCACAGAGAAAAAGTGAGATTTCAGAAAATGATCTACACACTGGACGAGATACCAGTGATAAGTATAACTTTTTCGAAAGAGGATTTGGAAATACCAGTTGGTCATTTAAAAAAAAGTTTGACATTTTTTTCCACGCTTGAGCAGATACAGTGAGAAGAATAATGTCTCAGCTTCGTAAGCGTCATAAGTGTTCTGTTGTTGCTGTAAAAGTGAACATAAGAGTCTTCATGTACTCTCGGCATCAGAGCCACTGAAGACGCAGTGGCCAGGTTTTGTTTTTGAAGGAATTGTGCCCCAAAACAGACAAAAATGTGTGTATATTTGTGCAAATCATTTTACACCGGACTGCTTTGTGAATGAGTGTCAATATAAAGCATTTTTTTGTATTATTTTATTCTCAAGCATGGATCAGTACCAACTGTTTGCGTTCCAGCTTTATATCCTGAAGATGTAAGCATCAAACTTTATATATTGTGAATGTTTGCAAATCGCCTTTCCGAATGTGCTTGTTAGCTGAATCCACGGCTAATGCAGCTTAAGTTACCATTGTCTCTGATTGTAAACAGAGACCAGATATACAAACACATATATATTATATATACACACATATACATATATGGCCGAACTCTGGTGTTTACGCTGTCAGTCATATTGGTTCTGATTTGTTGTTGCTGTAGTATCCGAAGCAGGAGCTGTAGAGGCACAGCCCTCTTCCGGAAAGGGGGCGGGGAGTAGCAGCTCATTTGCATTTAAAGAGACACACGAAATCAGCTGTTTTTGATTCCACCCAAAACGAGGCATTTTTAACATGGTATAATAAATTATCCATAGGTTATTTTGAGCTGAAACTTAACAGACACATTCTGGGGACACCTGAGACATATTACATCTTGTAAAAAGGGTCATAATAAGTCTCCTGTAAGATGCATTATCAATGAGCTGATTACAAGTGGACAGCCGAGACACATTACTGTTTCCACCTGGTACAACCATGTGCCTCAAATGCGTCTAATGTCACCACCTGTGTTTAGATTTTGAGGGAAGGGTCTCTGGTTTCATGCAAACATACATCAATCATTATGCCAGTGTTTTTCCGCAATATAATAAAACCAAATTTAATACAAGCACAAATGCAACATTTATTTTAGTTTAGTAACCGTATTAACTGAGCTTCAGATGTGTGCGCTTTTCATAAGTGTAACTGCATGTTGATATCAGACACACTGAAGACGATCTGTGAAGTTCTTGTGCTAGAATGTGATTTTGACTTTTCAAATTTTCCGATTGGAAAGTTACTTCTTTTTAAAGCCGCACATAAAAGGCAAAGTTTAAACAATTGTTTTAGCGCAGCGATTGATTGACAGGTGAGAGGTGGTGCTTCGCTGCTTTCCATATGTGGTTTCAGTGATCCAATCACAAAATGTTTTGGACCATATTTCCACCTGTATTTAGGGCTGACCATTTGTGATTGGATCACCAAAAACACATCTTAATACCAGATGGAAATGGGGTAGAAGTCATATGGGTTTGAAACAACAAAATGGAGAGTAAATGATGACACAATGTTTATTTCTGGGTGAAGTATTCCTTAACTTGATTGACTCACCTCAGTAAGAGAAGAGTCAGACAGACTTCTCTTCAACCACATGTTCTCTGCCACTGGCTGAACCTTCAATAGACGCAACTCATCCTCACGTGCCTGCACCAGAGAGACACTTATATCAATTATTAAAACTTACTTACTGTAAAAATTAATACCTTTTGTTACTGAAGGCTTTAAAAATGCAATTAGCAGGCCAGGCCAGTGGGAGAGATGTACCTGACGAATACGGGAGACCTCTTTACTACTCGGTGTCACTGTAGTGTTCAGTTGCTGTTGGATGCCATGCACAAATCTGGAGAGATTGCGTGTGCTGGGGGTGCAGTGACCAGGGCTGTTCTGAGGTGTTGGAGCTTTGAAGCGCTCCAGGCGGGAGCTAAACTCTCCCTCACCTTTCGGGAGGAAAAAATACATATGTTCAAAAAGCTGCTATACAATTTTTGAGCATCTTTGGAATAATGAATAAGGCTTTTCTTTTTTTACACAAACTATTGCTTTGGAAGCAGCTGTTGTGATGGAAAGTTGAAGTTATGTAGGGTGAAATTTGAGTGCGAGAATACTCACCAATGTGACAGATATTTGGACCATCGGACCCAGGGTCAGACAAGCAGCGTTGGAGACCAGCCCCACCTAACCACAAAGAAACTACTCATTTCTACACTGAACTCATATGTGCTTATATCTAAAACTTGCATCATTGATATTTTTTATCCTTACTTGCATATTTGCACAATGCATATTTTGTAATTTTTAGAAGATAAATGTTCTAAATTGAAGTGAGGGCATGCAACGAAAAAATTTATATTATAGAAAGACGCATGCCACGTCAGCACATACATAGATGTCTCCAAATTCATGCCTCGTTGTGAATAATAAAAAACTCATCTGGTGAGATATACTGTACATATAAACAAAAATATTCTCCAGGAGAATATTAAGGCAATAAAAATCTTGATTTAGTAACTATATAGTATTGTAACAGAGCCAATTTTCAGTCATTTCAAAATAAGAGGCACCGGTTTGTTTTGGGCTAGTTTATAGTTAAGAATCCCACATTATTGGGGTCTGGGTAGCTCAGTGAATAAAGACGCTGACTACCAACCCTGGATTTGAAATACAGGGCCTGCTGAGTGACTCCAGCCAGGTCTCCTAAGCAACCAAATTGGCCCGGTTGCAAGGGAGGCTAGAGTCACATGGTGTAACCTCCACGTGGTCTCTATAATGTTGTTCGCATTCGGTGGGGCATGTGGTGAGTTGTGTGTGGATGCCGCGGAGACATAGCGTGTGTAATGTGCGTGACAAGCCACAAGATAAAATGTGTGGATTGATGGTCCCAGACGCGGAGGCAACTGAAATTTGTCCTCCGCCACCCAGATTAAGGCGAGTCACTACGCCACCATGAGGATTTACAGCACATTGGGAATTGGGCATGCCAAATTATGGAGAAGAAAAAAAAAAAAAAAAAAAGGAAACCCACATTATGCACCGAATCGTACTATTTTCTGGTTATTATTGGCATTTTGGATGCACAATAAACTGCATCTGGGATTTTATTTATTTTGGACTCTTGTTGCCTCCATGTCTGTGCCCATTATAGTAAGGAATGACTAAGATTATTATAATTTTGATTTTTTTTAAACTATCTAGCGATTAATCTGTTATTGGACTTTTCCACCATCTTAGTTATCAATATCAGCAAAACCCCAATTCTAGCATACTCTCCTAAATGCATTAGGTAGGATATGGAGAACAGGCAAAAAATTAATTGTAAATAAATACAAATTTGAATAGTCTTCAGTCATGCTACAAAAATAAGACCCGAATTCTTACCATCCCGTCTCTGGCTGAGTTGCTGGACTCTAGAGCGAATTGAGGCGATGGCTGGGGTGTCTGGTTTCACCTCAAGCTCTGCCCGTCTCACGCGAGTCCTAGCAGGGGAGTTCGTGGGGTCCAGGTTCTCCGCACCGCCTGCGGCCAGCCGTCTTCTCTTTAACACATTCTCAAGTTCTGGAAGAATTTCAATGCAATCAATAGTTAATCCCTCTTTGACAATGCTGACAATGCTGATATTATCTTGTAAGGTGTGGTGAAGTGGTTAAAGTGAAGTGGTTAGCAAGGCGTGATCCAGTGACTATCCTCATTGTGACTTGAGCAACAGGTCACTCCAGGGAGACTAGTATCTCTAAATCACTATAAAAGTGACTGCTAAATGACTACTTGCATTACATTTAAAAACTGTGCATTATATAAATAAAAACCAGTTGCATGGTCAATTGAAACATACTCAAAAATGCTGTCTAGCTAGGCAGGTCACTAAGCTTTACAACTATGAAACCAAACATGTTGTCTTAGCATGGAGCACACTAGGTTTTGGTATGAAATCATTCTTACCACTAGATGCTGAAGGGTTCTCCTCCAGTGGATCTCTCAGTCTCTTCTGAATTTCCATTTCTTTTCACCAGACAGCTACAAAACAGGCCAAAGTTCAATAAGTTTAAACTTTATATCTTCAAAACATACCACAATCCCACGTCAGGTGAAACACTGTCTGACGTATCCACCTTACATCTACAGCTCTATTAGCTTTACTCGCTTTATTTACAGCCCTGTGGGAAAATAAATGACAGTTAATTTGCGATAATTTCAAAGTTCTACTTGATTTACAACTTCAATGAATTGTGAAGTAGCGTCTTTAAAGTCAATTAACGTTATTAATTAGAATAATCGGATTGGTGTTTTTTATTTTGCTAGTTTAATGCGGCTAAAGCGATGCTAATTAGCAAACAGGGTAGACCAAAAACAAAATGCGAAATATAAAATGTGTCAAAAACACGACAGTCAAGTTAATTTATCAAGTACTCTTCGTCGCTTTTCTTACCTCAGTAAAATAAAAATAACCGTGTCGGAGTTTTCAAACGTGTCTGTCTGTCTGCAGCGCGCGAGCGTTTGAATTTCCACGCATGCGCAGAACACCACCAGCTCAGGTCAGACCCCAGGGCCCTCCAGTGGCTTAATGAGAATGTTATGGAAAATAATGATTCAATATTTGCTCCGATATTTTATATTATAAAATGATTTTATTATCTATTATAATTTTATACAATAGCCCATAGTATATAAAAATATATATTATATTATCCATGTTCACTTTACCATTTTCTACATCAATAATTATACATGTGATTCAAAGAGGGGCTGCTTTTTGCTCAGGGCTCCACAATAAGGAATGCCCAGTGTGAGTGTTTTGGGCCAGTTAACAGACCTGTTACTTGCCCAGTTTGGCCCAGCTCCATTGTCATCTTAGATTTATTAATCTTGTGTGTGTGTGCGTGTGTGTGTGTGCGCACGTGCATTTCTTGCAAACGTAAACATATTTGGTTTTTCATACTGGGATATTTTGAAATTTGTTGAACTTTTGAGACCATGGAAAAAGTTGTCTAGCTGGCTAACAATGAGGATTTTTTGGCACAATTGCAACAGTGGCTTGCATTAATGATTTCGCCATGCAGTTACATTGCAGCTGTCTAATTTCTAGCCAGTATTGCAAATTATTAACCTAGATTTATTTGTAATAAAACCTTAACATTAAACAAAACAAAGAAAATTTGATAGATAGATGATCGATAGATGACAGACAGATGATAAATAGATAGATATTTTATTTTCTAACACACACACATACAAAAAAAATGCATGCTAAAAATAAAATGCAATCAATTAAAAAAAATCTTTTTCCGTGTTGAGGAAGGTGAAAATGTTGGCAGGGCAGATAAATATCTGAACTACTGACTCAACCTTTTCTTTTTCTGAGAATATAGACCACAAAACAAAATGCATCCGGTCCTTATTAGAATCTTAAATGAATCATAAGTTCCTTTTTTGAGGAGTACTTGCATGACGGTTATTAGATAAGTATATAAAACTTGCTCTTGAAGACAGTTTAGTAAGAAGGCAACTAACACAACATCTCCAACTTCAGTAATGACAAATCTAATGTAAAGAGTTTCAATGTTTTCTTATTTAGAAGCACTGAATCTTTATCAATATGATCAATATCTTATTTCATAATTAAAGATGAGGAACACACAAAAATATAGTGAAAACTGAAAAGATTTCAAAGACAACGCTCACATTTTTGCAGTGAAAATAGAGTAACCAATTCCTAAGAAAAGTCTATTAAACTCACATTAGAACAGAACAAATAGTAACAACAGAGACACAAATAAAATAATTTTAAAAGAAAGAGTTTACTCTCAAGACACATGGTGAGCCAGTTTTACATCAAGCCTTAAAACACACACACACACACACACACACACACACACACACACACAAAACCATTTTTTTGAAGCATTTCAAAAAGTCTGACTTGAAAGATGCAAAAATTGTACATGTTATAAAACCGTCTGTAAAACTGGCCCTATGACCTTTATACTTTGCTCAGGAACTATCATCAGTTTAACCATTGACAAGATTATTTTGTGACTCACTGTGGTACTTTGATAATCTACTTGTACTACTAAAGTGACAAGTGAAAACTTCTTCATAGCAAAGTCCAAGAAATCCCGGAAAACAGGACAAATCAAACTGCTGAACAAAAAAAACGCACAGCACAATGAGTCAAGTGTGCTAAATTAATGTCAACTTTAGGCTACACAACTAATGCATGGAGTAATGTAAAATGTGACACGTGACATAGAACAGAGATAACATGCTGTTGAAATAATTGCGTGTGCGTGATAGAACTATTAATAATGTTTATAGTTCAACATTTGTAAAACATACACTAAAATGTCCACTTCATTTAATTGTTTCTATTGAACACAATATAACTGCAACGAGTTATAAGAACAAGCAGCACATAAAAAACATTTGCAAGAGCACAAAAGGAATGTTTTTTTTAGCAAAACTAGAATTCACAGCTTAAAACACCATTCTTCAAACCATAATTTCTTTCAAATTATTTATTATGAGATGATTTGTTTAAGTTCGGGTTAAAGTAAATCACTGTGACAGTGATGTCATCACGGTACATGCGTGCCAGGTCACTAGGCAATGCCAGCATGGTGGCCAACCTCTCTTGGTCCATCTCTCCATACTCATCTGTGCCCAGCGCATGGCGAATCAAGTGTGTGGCTGCATTCAGATCCAGAGCGGGTGTTGCCCTTGCCCGTCGCTGAAGCAGCAACTGGTGCATTTGACCCAAATTAAGCTGGCTGGCTGAGACCGGTTCCTGCAGGTGAATACCCGTCAGGTGTTCCGCCACAAGCTTGACAGCCTCTTCACTGTTCATCTCATCCCAAAGACCATCGGAGGCCAGGATCAGAAATCGGTCCTGTGGTCGCAGGCGGTGGTAAGTGACTTCAGGTGTGACTTCTAAGTAAGGTGGAGTTAAGTAATTGGGAGGAGCATATTGATAAATATTCAATGCTTCTAAATCGGAGTCGCCATTCTCCAACACGCTCTGCTGTAGCTCTCGACTCCACTTGAAGCGCACATCTCCAAATGCACGCAACGGCATTAGCACACCAAGCAGCCTGTCATCTAAGATTACAGTTTGGCGTTCGCTGGCCGGGTGCTGGCACATTACCCGCTCAACCTCGGCTGCATTGCTGGTATTATGGTCCTGTGTGAGTTGCAAAGCACTCCAGCTCCCATCATCCTCTCGGACACCCAAAACAGCTCGACAATCTCCTGCATTCGCAACATGCACACCTTCTGATCCCACGTGGGCAACGCAAGCAGTGCAACCAGCAAAGGCAGCCTGTATGGCCGTGTTGCGCATTAGGTCATTGGGCAGTGGCACTTGCGACTCCAAGGAAAGATCCATATCTAGCCGTTGGAATGCGTACGTAAGTGCATCCACAGGGTTCAAACCATTGCCGTGTTCTTCACTCGCCAGAAGCTCCTGCCAGTAAACACGCAAATGTTTGACGTAAAGCGCAGCAGACTCCCTGTAGTTGTAGTCATTGTGGTGCTTGTACCATTTTAGAATCGGCGGAACCGGTCGTAAAGTCTCCATGGCGGCCTCCAAATCCTCCAGGACAGATTCTGACATCATCGCCACAGAGATATAATAAGGTAGCCGCTCGCTGACCGCTTGAGCACATGCATGTCCTCCATGTCCATCAAACACGCCAAACAGCATGCTGCGAGTCTGTAGGCAGCTGGCACTACTGCGTCGGTCCTCTAGTGGAGTATTGGCTGCAAGTTGGTTGCTCTCAAACCTCAGCACAGGGCTGGGACCACCGCGCCCATCAAACTCCGGTATGTGGACAGATTGCTCATTAGCACGAAGAATTGCATTGATCTGGAGCCGGCTCAGCTGAAAGTCCAGTTCACCTCTAGGAGCACAGAATGCATTTCCGCCATCCTGCCCAGAGGTTCCATCTGATCTACCATAACGGGAGGAAAAGTCCCGGGTATGAGAAGGAAACAGGCAGGTTCTACACAGTTTAGACGGTAAAACATACTGGCTGGCCTCGAGAAAACTGGACAGATGTCTTCCACCGACATAAAAGAGTAGCTTTGAACACAAATGCCCAGACATTACTGCCAGGATGCAGTTACCGAACCAGTCTACAACTCCAGCATCTGAAAATACAACATGAAATCACAATATTTAGTATACAGGAAGTCTTGAGGTGTTCAGTGATGAAAAAATACACTGTAAAAAAAATCCTAGTTATTACAAAAAACAGGCAGCTGTGGTTGCCAGAATAATTATACAGTAAAAATGTAAACAAATTTACAGAACAACCTGTAAATTTTACAGTTTAAAACTGTTGTAATTTACATGACCACAATGCCATGGTAAAAACAAAAATTACAGTAAAAAGTAATTATACAGGAAAATCATACTTTTTACATCGAAATATTTTTTTTACAACATTTTATTGTAAAAACTACTGTATTGTCTTTAAATATATTTGAAAAATTACTGTATATTTTATGGTTAACACAGTGCATGTCTGAAGACATACTATAAATGTACAGCAATAGTTTTCCATATAGTCCGGATCAGAAATTAAGGGAGGTTCGTAGTTCTTAATATTCTATTATAGTCCTAGTTATACATATTATGGCATTAAATATGATGTTAGATTAATTCTTAGGGTAAGAGGTCATAAATCCTACAGTACATTTTGAGAATTTGTTGAATATTTATATGTAAACAGATGAGACACAGTTTGAGTTTTAAATGGCTATAAAAAATACTCTCAAAAGTTCATTTCTGACACTGGTTTCAGTGACATAAACAACTATAATTTAGAGTAGGTTAATATTACAAACCGGTTTTGACTATTTACACTCACAGATCAGGCGAAATTTCCAATGCTCTAGCCGTGTTTGTTATGCAATAGGCCTATATGTAAAACATCACGACTTTCTCATATACGCAAATGTCAAAATACACTCAAAATCATACAGTATATACAAATTTGACTTTTAAACCTTTATTCAAGATTCATGTCCAGAACACATGCTAGATTCACAGGCTAACATACCGGTCAGCATGCCAATTCAAATAAAAAATATGTATTTTTCTGCAATAAAAATAGATATGTTATCAAACACGTATTATGGAATAAACTGTAATCAAACTCCCTCAAAAAGTAAAAGGAACTGCTATAATATTAAAAAACGCTGAGTCGAACAACAGCCACATACCTGCTAAATGCTCTTCTTCTGTTTTTGAGATTCATCGTGTCAGGTTGCAACAGTGCAGCTCACAGCGCCACCTGCAGTCCTGTGTTCAATCAACACTCACAACGCTCATCATAAAACAATCAATTCAATGTCTATCTTTATATATACATATATATTTATTTTATTTTTATTTATTTTTTGAAAATATGCGTGATTATCTGTATATTTAATTAAAGAAAAAAATAATAATAAATAAAAAAACATTAGTAATGTCCTAATCGAACAAACGCACCTCACAGCCACAAATGATGGTGAGAGCGGGAATTTGAAGTTCTTCCGTTGAAATGTCGTTATTCCTTCATTCAAATTAACGCGATATCTGGAGAATTGGACGATTCAGGCCTCCTCAACTCTTCAGATAGGGGTTTAAAAACTGTTCATACGTCGTCTGCTAATCACAGCACCTTTATCTTATCAATACATTAATCTTATAAATGTTATACCATGTTCTAACAACATTTGTGTTCATTTTGCAGCGTTCCTGGGATATTTTGAGCGCGTTTCAATGAGCCCAAATATGAAAAATGGAAGGTCAATATAATATCTCATATAAGCAAACGAGTAGTATTTCACTTGTACTCTATAATAACTTGCATTATTAACATTAACAAACATTACATCACCTAATGTTTATAGAGATTAAAATGGTATGAAATTTTGAACCAAATTCTCATATATATGATAAAATGGATAACTTGAATGTACTGTAAGACACGTTGAATCTGTTAAATACATAAAAATAATGTTATATACAGGGGCGTAGATTCGGGGGGCAATCTACGCAAGTACAACCCCCCAATATTTCTACCTTGATCATTGGAAACATGTAGATTCTTCACACTGTAACCCCCTCCCCAATGTTCAAGCCAAATCTACGCCCTTGATCATATATTTTCATACTTGTATGTGCCTGAACTACTGATGTAATGTTTGTTAATAACTTACAGTAATGAAAGATATTTTCCATTTCAGTTTGTTATGTTAATGCTGAAACATACTTAACGTAAATACGTGAACGCAGACCCGAGTGCTTGGCCAACACGTGGTCCCGTTGTACATACTTTACGTATATATATATTAATTTTGTGTTTTATTATAAAATGACCATCTATTCTACACATTGTTGGGTGTAATGCACTTTTTCATTTTAAAAAGTAAGGGATTACTCTTAATTTTTCAGTAACTTAATTACAGTTACTTCTGATGTAATTGTGTTAAATACTTTATAGACTATAGAACAATTCTATATAAAGCAATTGTTAAAATGTATATTTTTTTAATTTAACGTTGCCCCCTTAATTTCTTAGGCCAGTTCGTGAATAATTTATTTTATTTTATATGATTTATTTGAAAGAATTTAAAGAACAGTTTCATGTCTATACTTGTATTGTTCATCTGGTTGAGGTTGAAAAGGGTTTTAGAATAATTATTAATAAGTAATTAAATACATTTTCAGACAGAGACATTAGTTCAGTATCTAATTACACTGTAAGTAGATGTAATTAGTAGTTAGTAATAAGTAAATTGTTTAGAGAAACTTACCTAACACTGATTCTATAGATGTAGATTCTACTTATTTTGTCATCCAAGCTCAAATGTTAAAGGAATATTCCGGGTTCAGTTTAGATTACAAGGCAAAAGTTAATCTCAATCGACAGCATTTGTGGCATAATGTTGATAACTCCAAAAACATTAAAAATAAAAATAATTTAGACTTGTTCCTCGTTGATTTAAAAAAAGCAAAAATCGAGTATACAGTGAATGGGGATAATTTTTGAAGGGTTTAAAGGCATGTGAAAAATGTGAATTTTATAATAGCACTTGTATTCTTCTATTAAAACTTGTGTTTTTATTTGAATAATGTAACTACGCAGGAAAGGTTAGTAATCACAATAAAATCATGTTAACATGCATATTGTTTACGTCTTGTGGCTATATGAAACAGTGTGTATTTTAACGTTTACTAATTTGCCCCATTCACTTCATGGGGGTACATCCATTGTAAGTACCTCAGTGTAACACAGTTTTTTGCTTTTTTTTTAAAGAAAAGGAGGTACAATTCGAAATAAAAATGTGTGGTAATCATCGTTATGCCAAACATTAGGTCAGTTGAGCTTAACTTGTATTGAACATGGAACATTCCTTTAATTTAACTATTTATATTTTCAGCTATCAAGACAGATTTGCGTTTGCTACTGGAGTGTCTGAAATACCAGATGACGAGGCCTGACTCACAGAAACAAGCTCTCCTCACCATCTTCTCCATCTGCCAACAAAACGGTCTTTGTGACAGCAGAACATAGTTTCACACACACTTTCTTGCTCAGTCAAAAAATGAAACTGGTAACACACATTGAAAGCTGTATTAAGTTTTTCCTTGTGTTGCAGATCAGTATGTGGAGTTTTTCAGAGAGATTGGAGGAATTTCATTCATCTATAACCTGTCAAAGTCTAGCTCTTACTCTGAGGTTAAAGAGACTGCTCTATTTACACTTGCTTCCATTGCTGAATTGCATGGTATGTGTGTGTGTGTGTGTGTGTTCATCTTTATATATGCACAACACTTGTATGTTTTTAAAAATGTATATTATTCAAAAAGATAACTATTCTGCATTATGGCTCCATTCTAAGCCTTATCATATTTTAATGCCCAGCGTAAGCTAAGCAAATTACAAAAATAACCAGCTTGACTTGATGTGACGTTTGAAATGCAAACAGTTGCAAAATTGTAATCATATGTACTTTCTCTACAGAGAGCTGTAAACAGACCTTGTGTAGCGAGGAAACATTTCGCGACTTGGTGGAGCATTTGAAGCAGGAAATGCCTCTGACACAGAAAAGAGTGGCGGTTTACATGCTTTCTGTACTGGTTGCCAACAACAGTAAGCTTTACCTCCATTAACCTTAAATCATGTGCTTCTACTTAGTATTTACTAGAGTGGCCAGAATGTAGATTGTCAATTCTGCATGCGAATCAAAGCAAAATATATGTATTTATCTAAATATGTGTGTGTGTTGTATTCCAGGACGTGGGCAGACTATTGCAAAGACCTCCAGTTGTATTGAAACCTTGCTTAATTTGTTCAGGTAAACACATTCAATTAAATCTGTTCAGGTATGCACAGTTACCAACCTTTAATTTCAGACCTTAGTGACTTTAACTGTATTTAAACCTGTTAAGTCTGATGAAATGTGATCACAATGCCAGTTGCATCCCCGAATGTGCTAACTGCAGCAAAGCTGCCAGGTTAACATTACACTGTAAAAATAATTCCGTAAAATTTATGGTAAATTATTGGCAGCTGTGTTTGCCAAACATTTACTGTAAAAAATACGGTGATCATATTTCAGGCTTTACAGGATGTAATTTTGATGCCTGTATATTTTACGGTTCATTACCGTTTATATTATTCAATGATATAAACTTGATACACTAACATTCTGGAACTATAAAAATCTTCTTTTCACTTCATAATGTATTGCTAATCACTGTAGTAATTGCAGAAATGCAAAGTTGATAAATAGTTAATAAATAGTGGCCCTTCCAGAGGCAATGACCAATAAACATACAGAGAACACTATCAGGGTAACTTATGTGACACTAAAATAATGCAATATGTACAAAGTACATAACTGCTATTGAAAATAAGAAAAAACAACTATTCCCATATAATATACTGAAATGTGAAGGGTCATGGAATTCTGGAAATGCTCGATTTATATTACAAAGTTATTTTAACAATAATTTACCATAGAAAGTACATGTGCTCTCTTATTAAACATAATATACATTTTTACGGTTAATTATACAGTAAAATGATAATTTTTACATCTAAAAAACATAATTTTTAGCACATTTTACCATAAAAATTACAATTATTATTGTCTCGTTAAGTAAATTGTCATTTTTCACCATGTATTTTAAGGTAACTACTGTTAACCAGTTACATTTTGTTTTACTGTAGCATTTTTACAGTCTTTTACCATAAATATTACAGAATTGTTTTTACAGTGTAGAGTGATATGTGGAGTATAGGAAGGCATCTACGTAATATTAAAACAGTTTTTTCCAAATTAACGAGAACGCCATTCTTGTGACGTAACATTATGTGAATAAATCCCAAGGACAAAGCTATTCTGATAAATGACAAAATGTCTTCAGTAACTTTAAGAAACATCCAGTGGCTTTAGGCTGAATTCTCCAAGATAAAATTATGATATGATATGCTCCCCTATTAGGAAAATAGGAAAAACTTTTTTAAACTGTGTGACAGTTCACTAGTTTTCTTTGAAGGAGGAATCAGGATAAACAATCCAACGTAAATCTTTTTATTCATACACTTTCAGTCTACAACAATGATTTGCTTTTCAGCACAACAAAAAACGCACAGATCAACTCCACTGCGTGCATCTCTCTCTCTCCCCTCCGGTGGTCTGGACTCCCTTTTTATCCCTCTCCAGCTCTTACTGTAACAGAACAGCTGTTAGAGATAATTTCCCAAAGGTGTCAATCTTACCGTTCTTCCTCTCCCGGCTTTGCTCTCTACAGACATTGCTTGGTCATGCCCACATCACCACACACTGTCTGATGTTTTGTTTAAGTGAATCACACAGCTGCAGATATGTGACTAAACTGTAACAGGAAATTCACTTAAATACTCCCCTGCTGCTTCACAGAACCAGATTTCAGTTTATTAAATTTGTCTCATGCTGTTTTTTTGGTTTTGTTTTTTCAGGAATAGTTTTCCAGGGGCAAATGACTGTTATGAGCAGCAGCAGTTGTGGGCCACCATATCTAGTGCTCTATGTGGCTCTGTCAACAACCCTCAGAATGGTATAGCATAGATGTCTTTCCCTTTGTTCTTTCCTCACAAGGAAGCAACGATCTGAACCCTCATGCCATCCCAGATTTGTATGACTTTCTTTCTTCAGCAGATCACAAACCAATTTATTTAGAGAAATAGTTCAGCTCTGTTGGTCCCTACAATGCTAGTGAATGGTGACCAGACCTTTCAAGCTTCAAAAATCACATAAAGGCAGCATGAATCCATACGACTTTATTGGTTTAATATACTGCATGTCTTTTGAAGTAATGCAATCACTTTGGGTGAGAAACAGAAATCCTTTTTTTACTATAAATCTCCTGTTTCACTTATATTGATCTGTTTCACACCCACACCAATCATATCACTTCAGATGACATGGATTTAACCACTGAAGTCATATGGATTACTTTTATGCTGTCTTTATGTGCTTTTTGGACCTTCAAATTTCTGATCACCATTCACTTGCATTGTATGGACCTGAAGAGCTGAGATATTCTTCTAAAAATCTTTTGTGTTCTGCAGAAGAAAGAAAGTCATACACATCTGGGATGGCATGAGTGAGTAAACACTTTAAAAGCTTAAAATGCATGTGTACCTTAAAAGTTTTAAATGCAACAAAAAGCTTTAAATACAATGAAGAAATCAACAAAAAATATACAGTATATCTATGACACAAGATTTGACTTTGCCACCTACCTTAACCCTACCTTAAACACAGTTCATCCGATTAGTTTTTAGAATCTGATCTATTTATAGATATTATGCCAAATATAATGCTCATTAAATATACCTATTCAGGTACACGTTTTCTGCCATTTCCTGCAAGTATTCACTTTCACAATCTTTGTCTCTATTTGTATGTGACAGAGGAGAATCAGAATGTATGTATGCGTGTGTTTCCCCTGGTGAAGACATGGCTGCAGGAAGTGACTTTACCCAGGGCAGAACTGGCACAGCCAATATGCTCATTTATTGGCATGACAGTGGCAAACAATTGTGAGCACAAAGCAGAACAGCACAAAGTAATGTATATTCCCATTTTGTGTTTTGATGAATATGTTTTATGTGATTGTGTTCTTCAGGCTGTGCTCAGGAGTATTTTGTGTCCGTGGGAGGCCTGGATTCACTCTCAAGCACTCTTACCAGAGTTTTGCCTCAATCGGCGCACAGTGCTGCTGCCTGTAAGATGGCCACAGTAATTATTAAAACACTGTCTGTCTGCATCTCCAACAATGGTAAAACACACACATACATGCATGCACACTCCTTCTGGAGCATATTGGGTTGTTTCAGATGATCTATTGTTTTATCTCTCTGTCCCAGAGTGGTTGATATCTTCTCTATCGAACTTCAGTATTATTCCGGGGCTATTGTGTCTGTTGTCCAGTCCAAACCTCGATCCACAAGACCAGCTTGCTGTGGTGTTGACAATTGGACACCTCACGGATGCCTGTGGTGAGAAGTTGGCACAGTTTTGTCTCTCTGTCAGTCTGGGTTTTGATCTGACAGGAACGTTGCATTATCCACCCATTAGTATTTAAAAAATCACATACTGCACTACATTTATAAATTACATTTAAACTCGCTGTACTGTAATATTGGGACACAAACAAATCATAAAATTTTATCTTGACTCCATATCAGAGCAAGAGGCTTTGTGGGCAATATTATCTAAAAAGCATATATTCATACTTTAAAAACCCATTAGAAATAGTATGCCATCTTTGACATACTTCTATCAACTTACAAGTTAGGATGAACAAATCTTAACGTGCCATTCTATATGGAATAAATATGTTTAGTATGTGATTCAGCCATACAGTTAGGATTTGTTTTTTTTAAATGTATATAATAATTGGTAGTTTGTTGCACTCTCTCTACAGTAGAGCATCAGTCTCAGTTGATGTTGGCGGGAGGTTTGCCTCTGATGATCTCTCTGCTGACTGAGGCAAGTGATGAGGAGGTCAGGAAGGCAGCCATGTTCGTGCTGCACACATGCAAAAAAATCAGTGAGTTGTGTATTTGAATATTCTCACATGCTAACATGATAGTGGATGTAAAAGCATGTTGTACTAAGTTCCCCTTCTGTCACTCACTCGACGTTGTGTCGATGTAGTGACACTAGGTGTCACTCTTGGGAGCCCCAACACACCTCAGATCTTTGAGAAAAGGACAATGAAAATTGGCGAGTGGAATATACATGCCACTCCCCTGGACATACAGGTATAAAATAGCTGGAATGCATCCATTCATTCAGATGATTTCTTCGGAGATGAGCGTTTGTGTGTCAGCGAGCTGAATTCTACTGCCGGTCCATTCACCTCTAACAAGAAGCATATGCTGTTGGATATACGGCGCATTCCAGCAGCTTTCTCTGCATGATTAGCTCGGAGTATGCCCCTTGGTGCTTCGACAGTGCTAAAAGAGTGTGTATTTTCCTCTATTAGAGCAAACACATTTACGTGAATGTCTTTTTAAAGACACGTCTTTTTAAAGATGCCCGTCCGTCTTTGTGTAGTTTCTGAGTGCGGTCATTATCTCTCGACCTCTGGCGGCCATGCTCGCTGTCTCACGTGACGAGCCGACGAGGTCGTGGGGAACACCTTTCACTGTCCGAACACGATCCTTCAGCTCGTCCGCTCTCACTACCCTCGATGGCGGGGCAGCCGATGGTTATGCCGTGATACCCCAGGTGGATAAGACGATTGCGGCACACCTGTGCCCGTTGAGTGCCGCCACCTGGCGGAGTCGCCCGGCACTGCCTTCCAGGGCCTTTAGGACTACATCGTCTCTGGCGGCCAAAGCCTACAGTGCCAATGGACTGGCCACCTCCGCCCTGCATGCCATGCCCCCCTGCAAGTCCTCCAGGCCATGGCACTGAAAGAACTGCACGAGGGTAGCGGTGAAGAAACAGACAGAGACGATACAGCACATCCTGCCCCGGCGCGGCACGAGTGCATACCCCGTCTGCTCAGCGAGGGCATCCCCCTGCGGTGGCTAAAGCCCAGGCAGCTCCGCCCCAGACCGAGGCGAGTCCTCGGCCACAGAGTAGAGCCCCCCCGCAGGAAGCTGACACCCCACACCTCACAGCCTGGTGCTAGGGCCCCCAGGGAGGCTCCTAAATGCCCTTGAGATGGACAACCCAAGGAGGAAGACGTCCGCCTGGACACTAAGCGCTCGCAGACAGGGCTTCACGCATGCAGCTCCCCCGCCTTCCAGCCAGTGGTGATGATTGTAGAGGATGGCCCTACCGGGAACGCAGAGCAACTTAAGTGCTTCAAGGGCTCCCTCAGCATGGCCACCTCAGGTCAAAGCTACGAAACTCGACGTGGCATTTCCTGTATACCCTGAAGTGGCATACAGGTTCATTTTTGATCTCAGTGATTTTAACCATGGCATGATTGTTGGTGCCAGTTGGTTTGAGTATTTCTGTAACTGCTTATCTCCTGAGATTTTCACACAAAACAGTCTCTAGAGTTTACTCAGAATGGTGCCAAAAACAAAAAACATCCAGTGAGGAGCAGTTCTGCAGATGGAAACACCTTGTTGATGAAGTCTACGGAGAATGACCTGACTGGTTCGAACTGACAGAAAGGCTACGGTAACTCAGATAACCACTCTGTACAATTGTAGTGAGCAGAACAGCATCTCAGAATGCACAACGCGTTGAACCTTGAGGCTACAACAGCTGAAGACCATGTCGAGCACTTTATTAGGATCATAGTGTTCCTAAGAATGTGCTCAGTGAGTGTATATCAAGAAATTCCTATGGTTACCTAAAGAACATACATTTTTTTTATAGTAGAGAAGTGCGTTTTTCATCAAATGCAGCACATACTCTGACCGTACACAAATTTTGCCACAGCCTTCATGAATGCATAGGGGAGAGTCTAGTCTCATTAGGAAAAACACATTGCTGCCTTTATTGCCGTAGTGACAATGAGGCACTATTAACTTCACATACAACTCATCAGTGGTCATAAACTACCAGCAGCACTCAGTAACTACAGTCTAGATATAGAATGGTGTGTGATGGTAATATTCTTTGACTTTGTACTTTTTAGCTGGGAAACAGCATTCATTTCACAAATGACAGGGTTTTGACATGGGATTAGAAACTTGAGTTGCATTGCAGTTGATGCAATTGAATTGAAATCTTTAAAGACATACAGAATCAACAAAATACTCAGTTTTACAGATTGTTAATTCCAATGAAGTTAAAAGTCAGAACATTTTGAATTTAAATGTGTTTTCCCTCCCCATCTAGCTGAATCATTAGGCCAAGGAGTAACAGTTCAGGATGAAGTGGAGTCTGATATGGAGGGACAAAAACAGTCAGCAAGAGAAATCCTCCAGAGAATACAGCAACTAGAAAAAAAGGTGTGTGTGTGTGTGTGTGTGACATTTTTGACAAATTGTCCCCATGAGGAAAACAGCTTAAAATCATACTAAATTCTGTTTTTTGAAAATGTAAAAATGCAGAAAGTTTTCTGTAAGTGTTAGGTTTAGGGGTAGGCTTAGGGTTAGGGGATAGAATATATAGTTTGTACAGTATAAAAACCATTATGTCTATGGAAAGTCCCCATAAAACATGGAAACCCAACATGTGTTTGTGTGTGTGTGGTGCATATGCTACATTTCACCAAGTTTGTACAACTTTCATACACTGCTTATAAAAAGGTTAGCCTACTGTACATTACCCTGCTTGTGAGCTGGTTCATGTTAATTGATATATCCAGTAATACATTATAGTGACATATTACATATTATTTCAAATTTTAAAGTGCTTCCTTAATCAAATTATATGTGCAAAAAGCCCCCAAAATAGCTGTTTAAGTACTTATGTACTCTATCGACAGTGTTTGTGACATCCCCTTTATTACCACATAAAAATTATTTCTACCTGATCCTCAATGGTCAATGAGAAGCTCAGGTGGACTAAATGGACAAGTCTGGATTATGCTTGAAAAATATTTCTTATGAGCTTAATTATGTGTTTTGATTCTCAGATTGGCACGAAACAGTGGAGAAGCGATACAGAAAGCCAGCAGCACAGCATGCAGAGGTCAGCCTCTTCTGTGGAATGTAATGAGGAATGGTGGGAGTGGGACTCTGTGATGCAGAAGGTCAAAGGCCATCATCGAGTATGTGAGGAGTTGCACACAACCCCTGCAGGAACTCCAGATCAACCAACTACAAATCAAAGACCATACGACAAAGAGAGCTTGGTGAGCATCATGTGTCAATACATATTAACATACATAATAATACTGTATTTTTTGGGCATTCCTGTAAGAGCACTTCTGACACGGATGCACATATTACTGTGCATCACTCAAAGTAATTCACTTTTTTAATTAAGGGGGAGTATTTGTTCTATGGAACGATAATATTTCACCTTTTTAAGGGCACAATACTTGCCTCTAAAACAGCAAATACAGATATCGAACTACTACAGATCACTATGGTGTCTAAATACAACTAGATAATCCTAGAATAGAATATTATGAAATATATAAAATCTGTGATAACAGATATAAAACAGAAATTCTCTCCAAGAAATGGTTTGGCCCTATTTTATAACTATCAGGTGGCTTTTTGTCACTTTTGATGCAGTTTTGCCACAAGCCGTAGTTAATTTGTGATCCTGCTGTGCATTAATAGACATATGTTTAAAAGTAAATCTGTGTGCTTGTCTGTGTATATGTTTGTGTGAGCAGCAGTGTATCCGAAAGCATTTATTTAGGAGCTCTGAAGAGTGTTTGAGTCCCTCTCAAGTCCCTCTCTTCCAAGGCACTATCCCGGGACAGGGTAAAGAGAGAGAGCAAGAACAAATGAGAGAGAATGAGAGGTCATCAGAGAGGAAGATTCAAAGTAGCATTGACCTGGAGACAAGAAGAGAAGGAGATTCAAAAAAGAGAGACTTGGAGGAGAAGAGGAAAATGATGTCTGAAAGGGTGGTAAAGAGATTGAACATGATGGCGTTCATGAACCAAAACCCAGAAAATGAAGGCAATGAACAACATAAACATCAGCATAAATGCAACACACCAACAGGGGGAAGCGGAGATAGACAGCGGTAAACAACCACAAACTATATCAGTTATTGTTTGTTATATTTTTTTTTCATTCATGTCTGTAGTACAAACATTGTGGGGCAAGTTAGTTTAATGCTTCAGGGTTTGTTTAAAACCAGAAGTATGAGCGAAAGCTACGGTTACCAGAATTTCTTATTTCTAGTTGTACAAAGTCATTTTAATTTAGGATTAGACTGTTCACATAAAATCCATATTCAAATGAAGCATTTTATGTTAATGTCATTTTAAGTCAGACTTACATTTTTTCCTTCTCAAGGGAGTGACATTTCTCTTTCTGATTTATTTGTCTTGGGGTTCAGCCCACATATTTTCAGACATCCTGATCCCATAAAGAGACGCCGACGCATACAGACACTCTCAGATGGTAAAGCTTTCTAAAACAACACATCCACTACTTTCAGCTGATTGCTTTTCGTCAAATCCAGGGGCCTCATTTATGAAATTTACATACGATCAGATTTGATCTGCTATTTTCCTTAATACGTTAATTTTGAGACCTTGATATAACATAAGGTATGTAATATGTCAAGCACATTTTTGGATTGAGGAGGAGACATTATAGTTTAGAGCCTTCATCACATAGCTAAATCAATATGCAGATTGGTGAAAACACAGCAACCATGTCAGTGAATCATCAAATTAATGAATGATTTGATTAGATTACTAAAATGCAGCGCAATCAATGGCAAGAGCGAGCAGAAGAGAATAGCGGGGAAATAATGCACATGTAGTTCATACAGAACTTGATTGCCATGTAGACGATGCATATTTCATTATGTATGAAAGATCATGTAAACCATTTTAAGGTGTAGTAAATAATTGACATTGGTTGAAGAATGGTGTGGATTTACAGTACACATGGTCAATGAATAGATTTATTATTGATTATAAAATGGATAACTGATGATGAGTTGTTGAATAGGCTATATTATATGGAAAGAAACCGGTAGCTGCACTCACTTTTTTTTTAAGAAAACCTTGCCAACCGCACAAGAACCTTCCATATCAATAAATTAATTAATGAATAAATTAGCTAAAATAATTTTTACTGTAAGACACTTACAATGGAGGTGAATCGGGCCAATTTATAAACATTAAAATGCACACTATTTAAAATTTTTTTTTAAATAAATTATAGCCACAACATGTGAACATTATACATGTTAACATAATTTATTGTGATTAAATTTATTGGCATTACAGTGTTTACCAGATTTTACAGGATTTAACAGTATTATGTAAAGTAACTGTTTTTTTTATTTAATATTTTTTTAATAAACAAAGGATGAGTAAAATTTATGTTTTGCGGTAATAAACATAATACCAGAAATCCTATTGATTTAGTTTAATGTGTTTAAACCCAGAGCATTTCTTTATTTGGTAATGATCAAATGGTTTGATATTCATTTTGAAGTTTTATATTTTGGATATGTGCTCCGTTCTGTTACCAGATGAGATTTCTTTGTGTTCTGAGCTGTTGAACAAAGAAATCAAGAGGTTTTTGAAACCTCTATCCACCTCTACACCTGGTAACTTGCGATGTGCAGGTGAGTGGCATGAAAATCACACACAAAAACTGTTGTGCTGTAGATAGCAAGAGCAATTCAAGTTCTTCAAAACTCTCATTCTTTCTGTATTTCATGTTCTTTCTGTCTGTCCTTCTCTCTCTTTCTCTCTCTCTCTCTCTCTCTCTCTCTCTCTCTCTCTCTCTCTCTCTCTCACACACACACTCACACACACGCACCTTCCTGTACTTGAATCTTTCAGGTTGCATGAATTGTATTCATGAGGTGGACAGTCGTTCGTTTGGCACTGCAATGCGTAGCTGCAGGTATAAGTGTGACTTTCACCTGGTGCTTCTGGAGGTTGATGATCGCTTCAGGGAAAGCCAGCAGTTAGCGAGTGCTAGCCACAGTGTAACACACACTCACATCAACACACACGGCAAAAGCAGAGAGCACAGCACACGAACCAATGTGGTGAAAAAGAGGGAAAGCTGCGGATTAAGTCATTGCACAGACGAATGTAAGAATATTATATATATATATATATATGTGTATGTACTGTATGTAGTTTTATATACAGTATATATATTTCAGTGGTCCACACACACATTCACAATGACCACATTTCCATGCACATGAAAATTCATATTAATATTAGAATTTTTCATATTCCAATCATGTAAAAGCGTTAACCCAATTGCCTTAAAAATCCAAATAAATGCCTGTATTCGGAATCAGGGACTAAAATTTTGTTTCGTTCTAAGCAAAACTGTATTTTTTCATTCCGGTTCAGAAGTTCCACAGCCTTCATCCAAATGGTAACCTATCAGAACAAAATAAAAGAATGGTTTATAACGTTGTCGTATTTTGTATGGTTAGAAAAAAATATGCCCTAACAATTCCCTCATAATGGTGAAAAATGCCCCTAAAAAAAACTCCAGGATGTTGCCCCATAATAGAAAAGTTAATTTCTGTTGAATGCTTTCGTGTTGTTTTGGTAAAAAAAAAGGGACTGTCCTCCCATCCACCCCCCCAAGCCCGTAAAAAAAAAAAGTAAACTTTTTAAACTCTACAGAGATTGCAGGTATATAATTTACAGTAAAGTATAATTTTAATTACAGATCTGCTTTTTATTCAAAACCCAGCAACATCAAATCCGTATTAATGAATCATATTTAACAATAATTCAATGAAGACTTGGAAACAACTAAGAAATGTAATTTTTACCTCTAATAATGTTTTCCTTGTATCTGAATTAGCTGTGCATGTACACGGTATGTAGTAATTAAACATAGTTGTTAAATAAGTCTTCATTCACCTAATACGACATCCGCTACAGGCAGCAAAGAAAAACACTTTGGCCTTTAGTTTCATGAAAAAATGATTGGAACAAAATTAACCATTTACCTGCATTTAAAAATAATGTTTTCACTCTGGAACAATTGAGAATCAGCTTGTTCCGGTTTTTGGTTACGTTCTGATAAAAATTCTGTTTGTTTTCGGTTTTTGTTCCTTGAACCGTTTTAGTCCCTGTTCAGAATTCTGTATCTGAATATTGGTATTGAATTGGTAGGAATATTTGTAGAGCTGTGAAACATGTTTACATCTTTTTCAGAACAAAGGCTCAACTAGAATATGGACCTTAATGAGTAAATGTGTCATTGTGTAAACTGTGTTTGTGGTCATTGGGATTACCTCAGAGGTTATTTCCAGGCTTTTGTTTAAAGGAATAGTTCAGGAAAGTGCATTCTTTCATACAAGAAAAGTGAATAGAAACTGTAGCTGTCAAGTTCCATAAAAGACAAAAAATACCATAAAACTTGTCCATACAATTTGTGATTTAGCAATGTCGCCTCACAGCAAGATGATCTCCAACCAGGGCCTTTCTGTGTAGAGTTTGCATGTTCTCGCCATGTTTGTGTGGGGCTCCTCTGGGTTCAGGTCAAGTGAATTGGTAACTGTAAATTGCCCATAGGTGAGAGTATGAAATTGTATGTCTATGTGTGTGTTAGCTCTTGATGGACTGGCCACCTGTCTAGGGTGTTTCCCTGCCTACAGGAGGCTCCAGCACGACACCTACATAGGACAGGCGGCTATAGAAGATGGGTTGGATGTTTTGTGTTGCTATGATTTTACTATGGTACAATGGTAAAATCACTGTAACAAACAGGCACATTGCGTTGAGAATGTCTTCACATGCTAAAACTGAAATTGTTTAGTGCATTTTGTTGCTATCCTGCTCTGTAATTCTCAGTGTTTCTCTCTCCAGTTTTAAGTCTCACACCCCTCAGAAGACCGTGTGAAACAAAGGGTAAGAGAAGTTTTCTTTTCCTACCTGAAAAAAAGAGAACTGTAGCTCTTTGACATTTTTCTGTCACTTTGAGTGTGATTGAGAGGACAGTGGGTTTTTAGAGGGAAGGGGGCATACATTCATAATGTACTTGCCACTATAAACATCTGCAAACTGACCCATAAGTTTGATTAATGGTGCGTGTGCGGGCAAGTAGTTGGGTTATAATAATGAATAAGTTCATATACTGTAATACGAGAGCCTTTCATTTTTCCACTTTTGTCGATGTTTTTTTGTCTTGCCATCTTTTCCCTTGCTTTTTTCCTTTTTCCCCTCAGTCTCACTTGTTCCATTTCCTCCATTGCTGAGTTGTGCTCTCTGAGTGGTGTTCAGTTATTCCTATGTGGCCTCTTTCCCATAACCTCAAGACTTATTAACTGGACTCTGGTCTTGCTTTTATCACTTTACATAGTTTTTGAACAGAAAGTTTTGCAGAATATGAAATACAGTACATAACATATAAAACAGTCATTTGTAACAAGATTTAAAAAAATATTGCTAATTAAAATGAGTAAATAAAACAAAAATATATGTAGCCCTATAGAGGGCAGGAAGGCAATTTATTTTCTCATATACTTTTCCATTCCCTCATAAAAAGTTTTGCATTCACAGCTTCTCGCAATAGTTTGTGTTCCCTCTCAGTTTGTTTTGTGTTTTCCTGCAATCCCTTTATCCATCCCTTGTGAAAACTAACCATGGTTTTACCACAGAAACCATAGTTGAACTATATTACTTGTAGTAAAACCATTTTTCTGAGGAAGAGTGGGATGCTTGAAATGTGATTACTTTCCTACTTAAAATCCTGTTAAAAATTCTACTTTGGAGTAAAGCCATAGTAACCATAAAATTTACCATGGTTTTACAATAGTAAAAGTATGTAGTAATAATAATACAGGAAAACCCAAACTACTGTATGGTGATAAAAAGCATTGCAAGGGAACTGAATACTTATTGAAAAGGAATGCAAAACTTCTTCAGAAAATAACTTCCCTCCATTAAATGAACAGATACAGTAATATATTATGTAAATAAAATCCAAAGATTAATAAATTTCATTTTTAAAACAAATATTACTTTCAAAAATATTTACCAACATCTTCTGAAATATTGGCAGTTTTCATAATTTTTCATTAAAATGTAATATATTTCTCAGCCTCTAAAATGTATTTTCTTTGTGACAACTGACTGGGTGGAAAAAACATTGACCAAAAATATAACGGCATCTATGATCCAATCAGAACACAACACAGCTGCACACAAAACAGAGAACAGAAGTTACTAAACATGTCTGAAGAGTTTGTAGTCGAAGAATTTATGCATTTCTATGCCCAGCCTTAATTTTTTGAAAGTTTTTGAACTTCAGTTCACAGTGGACAGAGTTACCTTCGCAATGCCGAAAACAAGCGATCGATAGAATGTACCGTCACTCATCACTGCTGGTTAGGACAAAAACTCTGATTACCATAGAAAATATACCTTTTATTGCGTGTCGTTTGCCATCAGATTAGGACACTGTGTGGCTGCCTGTAGCCTCCTCTATGTTTCAGTACTCCTTTAAAAAATATAAGGCTGGGCATAGAAATGCATCAATTCTGCAACTACAACCTCTTCAGACATGTTTAGTAAGTTCTGTTCTCTGATTTGTGTTTAGCTGTGTTGTGATCTGTTGTCACTATCACTGTGGAGGACCTGATTTTAGATAAACAAAACAAGTTTTTGCTTGTACACCCTAATTTCACGATGGGGCTGTGTGAATTATTGCACTTTGCCCTATCATGAGCAAGCACAGGAGATTGATGGTCAGTGAACATTTTCACAAAATAATACATTAGATTTCGCTTTGTTATAATAACATACTATAAGTTTTGGTGAGAAACAATCATGAGTCTCATGGAATCATTTAAAAGACTTCTAAATTATACATTTGTGTTATTTTGGGAGGGAGAGAGAGAGAGAGAGAGAGAGAGAGAGAGAGAGAGAGAGAGGAAAATATGAATCAATCATGTGCAGGGAAGATGGATAACTAGATTATGTGTCTCTGTGGGCTTTGACTTCTGGTCATTGAGCTGTTACTATGGAGACATGGTCTGCTCTGCACCCCAGAACACAGTCATTAGGACAGGACATAAGCAGAAGCAAACACACATGTTCTTTTACAGCAGTGGTTCTCAACCTTTTTTGATGACATATAAAACAAACTGTGGCATTTTTGTAATTATAATCAGTAGACCTACTCTAAACACATGTAAAAACAATAAATACAAAATATAAATATTTATAAGTTGTAACAATAATTAATTATATCCCCTCACTCCCCTAATGTAGCCTATGACAATTTTAATAGAGCTGAAGTAGTGATATGATCATATTTTTTATCAATCTATTTCTGCCTAAAGTAGAGTTAGTGTTACTATAGTAAATTCAAGGGTGGTGATGTAAAATTCTGTGCCGAATTCAAATGGTTTCCGCTTCTCGTGTCTTGCTTCTCACGGAGTCTCGTAAAGCTGCAAGTTTAAGAGCTTGAGCTTTAAGAGCTTTGCGCTCGCGCTGCTTTGTCCATTGAGCCGTATCCATCTACAGAGCCATACATGTGCATTAGCCGAAGTTGTGCCTCCGCCTGTGTATTTGACTCTGCTAAACCAGATACTTCAGATGCGTCGCTAGACTTAAAAAATCAGATGAACCGTGGTACAAATGCGTACCAACCCATATAATTGAGAACCAACTGATACACTCCAAGTCTAGAAAAATGTTTTAATGCAGAGGAACTTGACAATAGATTTGATTATTATGATTGATAAACGCACCCCATTTGTAACCTATCGCCCCCCTCTGTACTAATTTGCTCTCAACGTGACCTGGGGGCCAGTTGAGAACCCCTGTATTACACTCTTTTCACCACAACTAGATTATAGTGTTCCAGTCTGCACATTCAGACATTTTCATAGACATAGTTGTACATACACACAAAGTGTTTTGTTCTGCTCAAGAGTTGGTAGAACAATACGATAGAATGGTAATATTATACCATGAGAACGTCCTCCATGCTGAGAGGAATGTCCTGCTATAGGCGATGAAAGAACAGTGTGTACTTGTTCTGTAGGCTTCTAGAAAAGGTTTCAGACTTCCCACTATTTCATTCTAAAGATCAATATACAGTACACCCCTGCTGCCCTCTGCAAGTCTGACCATCTGTATTGCTGTTGCCAGCATGGACACACTAGTCCTGTATGGTTTGGTTGTTTATTTTCAAATCAATTTAACTCTGTCTGCATCATCTGTGAAATTGTTTATTACCACTGAAAATAATTTAATCTCATCCCCCTAAATTAAAACATTTACAGTAATCCATTTACAATAGAATAACCTAGAATATTCCTTTTAAATTACACTTTCTGTAAATCTCTCTCTCTTAGTCTCTCCTTGCTGTATTTTTCTTAGGATCAAACATGGAAAAGAAAACAGTTCACCGAAATCTCGAGAATACGTTCAAAGACTGTCTCCCCAAAAATGTACGGTACTCTTTGCTTTAGTAAGAAATAAAATGTTCAGTAATTTTCAGTAGTCACACTTGACACAACATAAAAAATTCTTAAACTGTAGTGAGATATCCAGGTGTATTTTTGTCTCATTATCTTGAACAGAGTCATTGCATACTCTTCATTAAGTCATTATCTCTTTAGTCCATAAGGTAACAGAAACTGTAGATGCTTGTGTGTAAATTTGATACCATTTTCCTCCTGTAGTCTTCAGGCAGACACAGAGAAAGGAGGAACTGGACTGCGGATGAGCTTCTCTACCTCAGTGAGGGTGTGAAGCGGTTTGGTCACTCCTGGAACTCCATCCTCTGGGCATATCCCTTCCAGCCTGGATGCACCAATATAGACCTGGCTAAGAAATACCAACGTATACAGGCATGACATGGCCAAATGTAAAGATTTGTTTTCTGAAAACTGTCTCCGTTACCTATGAGTGAACCTGTCAAGAATATGTACAGGTCGTATTGATCACCAAAATCAAAAACAAAATGACATGAAACCTATTTTTAGGACCGTTGCGATTATTATTTGCAATGCAAAAGAAACAAAGCAAATAAGTAAATAAAAAATAATGGTTGAAAAAGGTTGAATTCGTTAACATTAGTAAATGTAATGGTAACATGAATTAATTATAAATAGTACTTTTATAGCATTTATTAGTCTTGGTAAATATTAAATTGGTAAATGTTCTATATATTCTAATATATATATTTTTTTTACATTAGCTGTTTATATTAACATTACTTAATGCATGATAAACTAAGTATTTTGATCTATTAACATGAACCAAGATGAATAAATTATGTAAAACTCATTGATTCATGTTAGTTCAAGATAAATAATGCATTTACAGATGTTAACGATTACTAACTTATTGTAAAGTGTTAAAAAAATATATTATTTACATTATTTTTGATAATAATATATTATACTATATATTATAAAGTATTTATACATCATAGTAGTATTTGTTATTCTAAATGAAATGTGCTTCCAGATTGGTTGATATTCATTTCTGTATTCCGTTAATTAGATTTTTTTTAAACATACAAGTAATGAGAATGTGGGGATAAAATGTGCTTAAGTGTCTCGAAAATAATGTTGCAATGCAAAAAAATCTCCATGCTCCTAATAAATGGTTTCACTATCCTTATGCATTTTATTTTTTATTTTTATTTTGTGGTGAAATTTGAACTTTTTTATGAGATTCACTCATTTACATATTAAAGGAGTACTGTAATGTGAAAGTATTGAAAGGAAATACAATGATATTAGATATCAACCCCTTTGAAAGCAAGTGATTAGTAAGAGGAAAAAGCTGAAGATATGGTGGCCTTTTTGGTATTTGGCTGACACACTATTGTACAACACAATTTGTATTTTGGGAGTCTTTGTTTGTATTCAATCTAAATCGCAAGTATGAAATGGTTCATTGGGATCTAGGGACCAGGTATCACAGTTAGAACTATTGCAATGCCATCTATCTTGTAAAAAGAAGAGCACACATTTTACTCTTTATTCTTCTTTCATTTCCCTGACAGAAAACTAAAGCTCAAGGGTTGGATCTGTCTGATGCAAGAAACCTATAATACATCCCAAGAGAAACTGAAATAAGATCATCATCTGCCATCAACCCTGTATGTCTTGCTCATTTATATTGTTATAATAACATTTATTTAGTTGAATAGTGTAATGTGTTGTACTTTGTTTTTGCATTGTATAGTTTTGTTTACTTATTCCAGAAGTCTAGGTAATGTATTAGAAAGTAACTTAGAGAGAAATGGAAAAAGACATGATTTATTTCCTAATAAAGTTTGTCATCCTTTCCCTGCTGAAATTAATTTATGTGACTAGAAAAATAGGTCTAAGTTACATAGTTGGTGGTTTATTTGTTTCACTTGATTTGCATGGGTATGTATATTTATATTCCCCCAGTGTCTATGCCTTTTAAATCCAGTCATCCAAGGCTAAAGTACCCAAATCTCTGTCTTACATGGAAAATGAGCCGTGGCGTTTCCTTGAGATTCCAGCAAGACAGGAAGCAGCTTAACATTTCATCAGAAACTTTGCATTCACTACAAAATACTCAGCGAAACGATGTTTATTTATATAAAGCCAAAGTTTCTTATGATAAGAGCCAGAGAGTTGACCTTGGAAAAAACACTACTGTACATCTGACTGCCCCATGAGACCTAGAAAGAATGTCCGAGAAAACTCTTATGTGTTTATTTGAATGTGTGTGTGTTTGAGAGAGATGCAGTGTATGCTATCTTGCCCAGAAACAGGAGTTTCCACACAGAAGGTAGAAAGATCAGTTTTCTTCCTTGCTATGTTAGGGAGTATGCACTGGGATATGTTACACACTTCCCACATGTTGGGTTTTGGCTGTGCTCCAAAATATTTTACCAGTAGCTCAATGTGGGATAGCTGTTTTAAATCATTATTTAGAGACTCAGTCTGATGTTTTGTTCAGATTTTTAAACAAAACAGATAAGAGATTATTAAAAAACATCTGACAACACAAGAAAAAGTGTTTACACGAGACTTGAAATCGTCAAGCAATGTAAGCGTAAGTGTAGTTCAATCACGATATAGCCTCTGCTTTATAGCCTGCTCAGCTGCTTCACATTGTTTGCATACCCTTCACCCCATCGCCACCAGTTTAGGTCCCATCCTGAATGGGGGTAAGCTCTGCTCCCCTGCCATAATCGCCTCCGGCAGGATCTGACGGTTCAAGCAAGCATCGTAGTGCTGAACCGTAGGACGGGGCTCACGCCAAATGATGTAAGTATCTTTTCATTCATATTTATTCCAGCAATCTCCAGTCTTTCTGATAGAAGTGTGTGGCAGGGCCGGGTCGAAATCCTACACACCCGGTCCCGTATTAGGCTAATCAAGCCTTCGAGAGGGATAAAGGTCGACTGCAGAGGATCGTGCGGGAGAGAGAGATCGTTAACGGACATGTCCGTCGTGTGTGATGTTTGTCTTGACCGGGTGTATAGGATCACGACACGGCCCCGCCCTCCGCCCTGCCACAAAGTGTTAATCTCATCAACAAAATTACTGACAGAAATGTTAGTTGACGGAATGCTCTTTGGTTTTGTCAAATATGACGAAAATTAGAAGGAAAAAGACACATAAGCATAATATTACAACTTACATTTCCACAGACAAAGAAGCGAACGAACAGATGAAATAGCATGCTATTAAAAAAGCACTAAATGGAAACCCAATTTTCTAAACATGAGGACTTTTTGTCATGTTTGATACATGTTTTTGTAATTGTACAAATTATTATTATATATTAATGTCAAATGTCATTTTTGTCAAAACAATAATTCTGACGGAAATAAAATGAAAATTAATACATTCATAGGGCGATGTTTTTGATGTCAAAATGTACACGGGCATGCATGCAACACTGCACAGCAGCACATTGGATATGCAAGTAAAAACACTGATAAAAGTGTTCACATGCAACGCAATATTCGAAAGAAATATAAATAGTTTCCTGCATCGATTGGTTTGTCTAGAACGTTAATGACCTTACCTCGATAAAGAAAAAACATTTCAGACTTTTACCTGAACATACACATTTTAGGCTTATTACTGTGAGTATATTCAGTTGATTGTGTTTGTAAAAGTGCTTAATTTCAAACTACATCAGAGAATGCATCAAAGCAGAATGTGACTGTTTAACCATCTTTATTTTCCTTGACTACAATCATCACCATATATAATGTACATTCTGTATCTTCTCCTATGGGAGACTGAATGTTCATAAAAACATCACAAGAACTTGGAAGAATATAGAACAAAGAATGTAAAAGAGCTGGTTTGCTAATGCATATAAGGCAACTGAAGTGGCTGGTGGCTTATTTTCATTCTTGAGTAACTGAATTTATTCATGCCTATAATCCTAAAAACATGCTTTAAAGAAAACAAAATGGTTAACAGTTTATTGTTTCGTTATTATCTTGATAATTATATTTGTCTGACATACTTGCACCAACAGAGTGCAACAGTGTCTGTCCACTTTTTCAGCCATCATGGTACCAGAAGTATTTTTCCCATACATTTTTTTCATAGGGATTTCCTAAAAGAGCTGTAAACCAATCAGCTCCGAGGTGAATCACAAGACTCACAAACTTTGATTTGAAGCAAAAACGATTGGATCGGATAAAACGACAAAAGTTTAGAAACGTTAAGCATTGCGAATGATGTAATATAATATAATGATGCAAAATATTCAGATATATTGAATGCGTGCTTTGCCGCGGTATGTTTTGCCTTGTATAACACTTTGACTGATGGCTATATCAGAAGCATATACCATCAATTAACAACCTCAAAACTAACAGAAGTTCTGTCTTTAAAGGTTTAGAAGTTATTGTTAATAATCAGTTCGTCTATGGAAAAAATGAATGGGATTTTTACTTCTGGAACCCAACTGCTGAGCTCTATTGAGCTTCTAAATGCTGCTGTTTTCTGGAGGTGTGAGTGTAGTGGTTTATACAGGGTTGACCGTGTCAACTGCTGGGCCCTGTCCCATGTCGTCTAAGGAAATTGAGGGCTCTGAGTTTATGGTTGTGAAATCATGGGTCACTTTACCGTCTACCAGGTCCACTGAAGGTGTTGCCACATTTTCCAAACATTCCACCAAATCCTTGTTCTCAGTTTGTGCAGGATTAGTCATTTTCTCTTCCAACGCCAGACTGGTTATGGCTTCAGTCTCCACTGTCACCCCAGAATCAAGCTCAGCAATGACGGCTTCTGAGAACGGTTGAGATTTCAGCATGTCATTCAAGAGGGATGGAGCCACCAATGGTTCAGGCTCTTGAATATTCTCAGGTTCTTGTATTGGAGCTGAGGGTTCCTTGACATTCAGGCTTGCAGCAGCCAATGCGGATTCCACTGCTTCAATGCCCTTACTTACAACGTCTTCCTCTGGTGTAGCAATCTGATCATTGACTGCACTGACCATTTCGCCTACGGCTTGTGTAATGCTCTCCAGAAAACTGGTTGAAGAGGCAGGCTCACTGAGGTTCTGGTCTTCGTTTGGTGCCTGTTCTGAAGGGTTGCTCTCTTCTGAAGCACTTTCTGAGACTGAAACTTCAGAGGGTTTCTGCTCTGCAGTCTCCAGACCTGTTGCCTCTGCTCCTTTACCGTTTTCACTCTTCTTCCGGCTGAGTTTTGCTCCCATTCTGCCCCTTACAAAAGTGAAATACATCACAGTCAGTAAACAAGCTCACATAAACTTAATTATATTTCATGGATGAAATTTAAAGACTTAATAGCAGCACTACGCTCCAAAGGTGAGGCTCAGAGCTAACCCCAAACCAAGTGCATTGAGGGTTATGCTAAAAGTCCAGTATACTGATTTGTGTATACTGACTTGTATGTTTATTACAAAACTCCAAGAACGTTGAGTGAAACTCAGGAGTTCAATACTCAGGAGAACACAGCAGAGACATTATCAGGGTTTTTACTATTGCCTGTGTTGACGATGGTCTCAGAAAATAGAGCACAACAGTGCCTGTCCAATTTTTCAGATGTCTTGTTTAAGGAAGCATTTTATTCCAGTGGGATATCATAAAATCCTTCCTAAAAGAGTTGTAAGCCATGAACGAAACCAACCAGCCTCAAGATGAATTACAACATTACAAACTTGTACTACATACCATAAAGCTTTGCGAATGAAATAACCCTATTAAAAATGATGGAAAAATAAAAAAGACGATTGATTTAAAGTTGTCGATTATAAGTATTGAGACAAAAATATTCAGATATATATAATAAATACATAATTTGAGAGTGTAGGTAGACCGACTCGACAGAGTCATTCAAGGTGCATCATGGGAGTGTCTGGTTGCTGCAGAGCACTTTTGGTGCACTTTGTATGCCGCGTAAAATCATTTAGATTAATCTCTTTATTTTAAATCGAGGTTACTGTGAGTCACTTACAAAAAAAATTAATTAGGCAATTTTTGGGGGTTTAAAGGCAGAACTATGAAGATTATTATTTTATAAAAGCACTTACATTAATTCTTCAGTTACATGTTTTATTATTTTTCGCTTTGAAGCTAAATAATTGTTTTTACGGGTGTTTATGGTGTTATGTCATCATCAGTGTTGGGTGTAATGCATTACTAAGTAATTAATTACAGTAATGAAATTACTTTTTCATTGAAAAAAGTAAATTAAGGGATTACTCTTAATTCTTCAGTAATTTAATTACAGTTACTTCTGATGTAATTGTGTTAAATACTGTATAAACTATAGAACAATTCTATATAAAACAATAGTGAATTTACAATCAAAATTTAACATCTAATGTTTCAATATATGTTTTCTAATTTAACGCTGTGTGCTTAAATTCTTTGTCCAGTTCATGAATCGTTTATTTGATTTTATATGATTTATTTGAAAGAAATAAAAGAACAGTTTCATGTCTGTTCGAGGTTGATCAGGGTTTTTTTAATGTAATTAGTATTAAGTAATGCAATTACTTTTCATAAAGAGTCATTAGTAATTTAATTACACTGTAGATTATGTAATTAGTAGTTAGCAATTAATTACTTGTTTTAATTACTTAATTACTTGCTGGTCGTCATGGTCACATAGTTGATAAATAATACATTTGTATGAGATTTTATCACACTAAAATCATGTAAACATTTATATTGCTTACATCTTTTGGCTACAGTGAGTAACCTTTACAGACTGGCCCCATTCACTAACATTGTAAATCATTCACTGTAACCAAGATTTGTGCTAAAGCCTAAATTAGCATATTGCAAAATATATATATATATATTTTATTTTTATTTTTTTTTTATTTTTTATTTTTTTTTTCAAAAGTTGCAAAGCACAACTTACACGGTCAACATCCAAATAATGACTGTTTAAAAAAACAAAACTGAATTAAAACGCTAAGGTTGAACATGTTATAATTAGAACCATTGACGTGTCATCATCAGAACTCGTCACATTAAAGGAACGGAATGACGGAACAATGAAGTGATCCTGTACAGTGTAAAAAGACAATTCACTACTTTAAAGTTTCTACGCCAAAAAGACAACATCGCAAAGCATGCATTTGATTTGGGGTAAGATGAAGGAACCAAGAAATAACCGACCTTGATGAACGGTGGATGAGCGGAGAAGAACAGGATCAGGGATGGAGAGATTGTGAAAAGGGAGGAAAACTCACGAATGAATTGTTCTTTTGAGCCGATTCTTCTGGACAGATTCGCGAAACGCTCGCGAGTCACTTCGTTGAACAGGAGAACTTTTGAGAGAAGCAGAACAAGAGAGAGAGATGGTTGATTTGTTGGAAGCAAAGCAGTTTTAGTTTGAAACCAACGAACATTCTCGGATCGCTTTGAGTGATGACAAAAGTATCAGTGAATAATGTTTCGTGATTTGAAAACGAACCGATTCCCGCCCCCGTTAAGAGCGTCAACGATGACGTTTTAAATGTGGAATTAATCAATAAAGTGGGTCGTTTTCTGCCCCTTTGAGTCCTCAAGTGGTTTATGGTTTCACTGAAACATTTCAAAACTATTTCATATAGATCCATATATATATATATATAGATTAGGTAGATGGATGGATGTCATACAAAGTCCAGTAAACATATTCGGTGTGACCACCTTTGCCTTTAAAACAGCACCAATTCTCGTAGGTACACCTGGACACAGTTGTTCTTGGCAGATTGGATGTTCCAAGCTTCTTGGAGAATTCGCCACAGTTCTTCTTTCTATGTCTCAATTGCTTCTGACTCGATGTTCAGTGGGGGGCTCTGTAGGGGCCATGACATCTGTTGCAGGGCTCCCTGTTCTTCTATTCTAATCTTTTCTATTTGCAAAAGTACGTTTGTGAGTCTAACATTTATATTTCCTGTATTGACACACTAAAGCTGAAGATATATAACCATCTTAGGACAAATGTTTTTGTGAAGCATCTTACGTGCCTACAACTTTTGCACAGAAATGTGTGTGTGTGTGTGTGTGTATATATATATATATATATATATATATATATATATATATATATATATATACATATATACTTTCAGGCAATTTGCTGCATTGACCCTTCTGTTGCTGCTGTAAATAGTCTATTTCAGGGTCAGAAAAAACAGGGGTTTGAGGTTAAATTGCCACAGAAATGAACTGATATTTAAAATGAAAATCATTTCCAGGTTCAAATAGAATTTCCACTAAAGTCCAACAACGTAAATCTCAATCTTGGTCATGTTATTTGTACATTTTTTGTTTCGTTTTATTAAACATCTTATTATCTCTTACCAGAGAAAAAATTAAATAAAAAAGAAATGAAAATGATGCTGTTGTGGAACCAGGGTATCGATTCATATTACCATGGCACTTTTATATATACCATGAATGATTGCTATATTCGTGTAAATATTATATATATATATAACATTGTGGTATTACTATTGTACTACCACACCACTACACACACTTTTGTTCTTAGTGTTCCTGTTTTGCCAGCATCCACAAGATGGAGACACATAACTTTGAATAATGTTTCTTGAATACTCCTCACACATCCAATAAAGATTTAAGATTTTTTTAAAATTGTTTTCTATTTATTATTTCTTCTTATTTTATTTATTTGTTTATTTATTAAATTGGAATTTTTCATTCATATTTATTTTTGCATAAAATGTGCTCTACATGGCCCTTTGTTTAAGAATTGAATTGCTCATATTTCTATTTTTAATACCCGTGACCGATTCAGTTTCAAGGTAACACTTTACAACAAGGTCAACAATGACATTAGTAAATGTATACGGTATCATGAACTAACAATGAACAATATCATTTTTACAGCATTTATGAATCTTTGTTAGTGTTAGTTAAGTTAATGTTAACTGATGTAAACAAATAACATGTTCCCAACTTGAGCTATAATCTCTGTCTTTCTCTCTCTGTCTGTCTCTCTTTAGCTTTCTGTTTTGTGTGTAGTCATCTGTGTTTTGCAGATGATGGCAGCTGGTATTGGCAGTAATGGTGGAGCCGTCGCAGTAATTGCAGATCTGCAAAACTATCTGGTTGTGTAATGAGTGTGAAAGAGAGAGATGAAGATGTTATCACTCTTAAGACTCTCAGTCCCCTCATTTCACTTCCTCTGTCACTCCATTTACATGTTGTTGTTTTTCTTTTGGAAGGAACTTTTGGCATAGAAAATAAATGTCCAGGGATGATTGGAAACATCTGCGTTAAGAGGAGTGACGTAGCAAAGTACTTGTAAGTGTGTTTGTTTTCCAGCTCAGTCATTTGAATTCCTTTTTGTATTGCTTTCCAAAATTGTCCTCTGACCACTTATATTATATAAGTGCCCCACTAAACATAGTTATTTCCTTTGCAAAAGCAGAGAAACACACAAACAATGTGCATTTATGTGAGCATTTCGAATTATTAAGCAAAGCCATTCTAAGCTGAGTTCAGTTGTTTGAGTAAAACCAAAACCCAAAACGCTGCTGATGCTGCTTACATGCTGAGCCACACATTTCAGACACACATATATCAATAGTCATTCAAACCATGAGTAATAATAATAATACCTTGGGTTTTCTCCATTGTGCCTTTGATCAAATGTATAGCCATAAATGTGTTTGATTATGGGATATTAACTTATTGGATTTGGACTCAGATTTGACATTTTGACAGAAACTATTTAGTTTTCAGGAAAGGTAATTTTTCAAATACCTATCTGACAAAATGTCTGATTTTGAAATTAAATTAGACAGAGAAAAAAGTACAAATATGAATGGGATGATAAACAAAATATTTTAGCCAATGCATTTACAAAAAGATTCAAATCCCCAACATAGTGTCAGCCTCAGAAGATCAGTTTGTGTGTCTGATTTCTTTGGTATGAGTGGACCGATTGTGGCTTTAATGTATTTTGAGTTTATTTTTAGTCAGAGTGGATGTTGAGAGATTTGCTGAAGTCTTGGATTGCTTACCATCAGGACTTCAGTCTGAAAGATTCACTCTATCTCTGTCCCTGTGTTCTCACAGAGAGAGAGAGACAAGCTGACTTTATTTTCTTCTCTCGCTGAAAATGTCAGATCTTGAAAATCGGCATTCTATATTCAATCTGTTAGAGATAAAAACAGCCGGCCAGCCAGATAGATAGATAGACAGACACACACACATATATATATATATATATATATACTGTATATATACATACACAGTATCTCACAAAAGTGAGTACACCCCTCACATTTTTGTAAATATTTGATTATATCTTTTCATGTGACAACACTGAAGAAATGACACTTTGCTACAATGTAAAGTTGTGAGTGTACAGCTTGTATAACAGTGTAAAGTTGCTGTCCCCTAAAAATAACTCAACACACAGCCATTAATGTCTAAACCGCTGGCAACAAAAGTGACTACACCCCTAGGTGAAAATGTCCAAATTGAGCCCAAAGTGTCAATATTTTGTGTGGCCACCATTATTGTCCAGCACTGCTTTAACCCTCTTGGGCATGGAGTTCACCAGAGCTTCACAGGTTGCCACTGGAGTCCTCTTCCACACCTCCATGACGACATCACGGAGCTGGTGGATGTTAGAGACCTTGTGCTCCTCCACCTTCCGCTTGAGGATGCCCTACAGATGCTCAATAGGGTTTAGGTCTGGAGACATGCTTGGCCAGTCCATCACCTTCACCCTCGGCTTCTTTAGCAAGGTAGTGGTCGTCTTGGAGGTGTGTTTGGGGTCGTTATCATGCTGGAATACTGCCCTGCGGCCCAGTCTCCGAAGGGAGGGGATCATGCTCTGCTTCAGAATGTCACAGTACATGTTGGCATTCATATTTCCCTCAATGAACTGTAGCTCCCCAGTGCTGGCAGCACTCATGCAGCCCCAGACCATGACACTCCCACCACCATGCTTGACTGTAGGCAAGACACACTTGTCTTTGTACTCCTTTCCTGGTATCCGCAACACACGCTTGACACCATCTGAACCAAATAAGTTTATCTTGGTCTTATCAGACCACAGGACATGGTTCCAGTAATCCATGCCCTTAGTCTGCTTGTCTTCAGCAAACTGTTTGTGGGCTTTCTTGTGCATCATCTTTAGAAGAGGCTTCCTTCTGGGACGACAGCCATGCAGACCAATTTGATGCAGTGTGCGGCGTATGGTCTGAGCACTGACAGGCTGACCCCCCACCCCTTCAACCTCTGCAGCAATGCTGGCAGCACTCATACGTCTATTTCCCAAAAACAACCTCTGGATATGACGCTGAGCGCGTGCACTCAACTTCTTTGGTCGACCATGGCGAGGCCTGTTCTGAGTGGAACCTGTCCTGTTAAACCGCTGTATGGTCTTGGCCACCGTGCTGCAGCTCAGTGTCAGGGTCTTGCCAATCTTCTTATAGCCTAGGCCATCTTTATGTAGAGCAACAATTCCTTTTTTCAGATCCTCAGAGTTATTTGCCATGAGGTGCCATGTTGAACTTCCAGTGACCAGTTTGAGGGAGTGTGAGAGCCATGACACCAAATTCAACACACCTGCTCCCCATTCAGACCTGAGACCTTGTAACACTAACGAGTCACATGACACAGGGGAGGGAAAATGGCTAATTGGGCCCTATTTGGACATTTTCACCTAGGGGTGTACTCACTTTTGTTGCCAGCGGTTTAGACATTAATGGCTGTGTGTTGAGTTATTTTGAGGGGACAGCAACTTTACACTGTTACATTGTAGCAAAGTGTCATTTCTTCAGTGTTGTCACATAAA